>NW_012134636.1:2437531-2454567 GCF_000956105.1 Propithecus coquereli | reverse complement strand
CAGTGAAGCCATGTGGGCCTAAAGTTGTGCCTATAAATTTAGTTTAGTTAATAAATGCAGAGCTGTACAATTTATCTGTTTCTTCTTGATTAATCTGGTAGTTTGTGTCTTTCAAGGAATTTGTACATTTCATCTGAGTTATTGAATTGAATTTATTGGCATAATCTCTGTCTCTTCTTCGGGTGTTTAGACCATTTATATTTAATGCAACTATTGATACGGTTGAGTTGAAATGTGCCATCTTGATTTTTTTTCTCTTTGTCTCATCTGTTCTTTGTTCCCTTTGTTCTCTGTATGTCTTCTCTTGGGTCTTTTCATCCCTCCATTTTCTCTCTTTTGGCTTATTACCTATAACTCTTTGTTTAAAAATTTTAGTGGTTGATTTAGAGTTTATATTTTACACCTTTAACTTTTCATATTGTATCTGAAGTATGAGTTTTAACTTAGCCAGGCTCAGTGTGATGGGGAGAATGTTCCAGAAGAGGAGAACAGCAGAGTGATGAAACTGAATAGGATTCGCAGGATTTTCCAGAGAAAAATGGCTGTTCCAGGATCTTGGTGTTCAAGTGAATTGTACATTATTTAGGTCTTTTAACACAGTCTGGTTATTTCTGTGAGGTCAGGAAACAGCACAGTGTTGGTAGTGAATTATTTTCAGAGTACTTAGCCTTCTTCTATATTAAGAGTGGCAGCTTTTACTAAATTATTAAGATGTAGATTCTGGAATTATATCTGGATTGGAGTTCTGTAACTGTTCCTTGCTAGGTATGTGATCTTTCTAACCTTTTAGGTTACGTTACCTCTTAGGTAACCTTTCTAAGCCTCAGTCTTCACATTTGTAAAATACACATCATAATTGCACCCATTGTAAGAGTCTTATGAGGAATAAATGGACCAACATAGATAAGCTCTTGGTATAGCTTATGGTAAAGACTCAGTAAAAGTTAGGTGATCCTGTCATCATCATCCTTAGTCATCATCTTTATTATAATTAGGTTATTTTCCCCTTTCTTCTCTTTTGGAGAAGGAACCAACTAATGAACTCCTAACTAGACAGGCAAAATCCTAAAAAGTATGCTCATTACATAGGTGGAAATCAATAAAAAGAAAGAAAAATGTTGTAATTCATTTTCTTAAAAATCACCTTGCTTAGAAGGTAACTTATTTTCTAATATTGGCCAGGGCCACTTTGCCTGGCTAAAGTAAACGTTGATGATCATTCATAACTTTCTGGAAGTCTATCCAAAGTATAGATTCAATAAGGAGATGAGGGCACAGAAAGAAAAAACTATGAGGCAACATGGCATCTAGCTAAGAGAATAGCCTTTGGAATGGGATTGAATAGGCTGAAATCCCAGATCTACCACTTATACACCATGTGATCGTAGGCACACTATTAACATCTTTGTTCCTCAATTTTCCCTCATATATACAGTGCAGATACTAGTAGTACCTACCTCACAGGGTTATTGGGAGGATTAAGTAAGTTAATATATGTGAAGTTCTTAGAGGAGTTCCCATGGTAAGTATTCCAGAAATATTTGTTGTTGTTGTCATTGATGTTGTTAGATTAATCCCCCTGGAGTCTTTAGCCCAATGCATAGCAATGAGGAAATCCTTACTCTCCTGCCAAGATGAAGAACAAAAGAAGTTGGTCTACTGTCAGTAGCAAGAACAATGAATGGGAAATCAAGAGACCTGAGTTCTAGTTTGTGGTTCTCTATAATGATTTTGTTCAAGTTGAGCTACAATTACCTTAAAAGTCTTCCTCCTATAAAAACCATATTGCTGTTCCACTTGGCTTCAAAGGCCCAAGGCTGGTAAGTCGTTATCTTAATCGGATTGTTCCCAAGTCCACTATCACATTCTTAGCACAGATATGGAGATCAATTTCACACAGTAATTAGACATTTTGATGAAATAGGACTAAAACAGGTCCTTCCCACTTTCTCTGGTCTTAATTAATATGATGACCCATTTTCAGCCACCTAAAGACCTCACATCCTTAAGAACCACTTAAAGTGCTAAAAGTAGGGTTGGAAAAAAAGAAAGAACAATGAGGACATTCATAATCAGGCCAGTTACCTCTTTAATTATGTGCATCATTAGTTGGAATTTAAAGTGAACGACTTGCTAATAAACGTTTGCTGAGTGAATGAGCGCATGTGAAATGGAGCAATGGCGTGAAGTGGCTGTTTTCGCAGGTGCTGGGCCTGACCTCTCAACACTAACTTTTGTAGTGAGACTTGCTTTTTAGTGTTTAGTTCAGCATAGTCATTTTGGTTAATGGAAGGCCTCAGGGATTGCTGTGATCTGATAAAGAACTAACTCCTTTTGTTGTCACTGATTTTAAGGTTTTTGTTATACAAATAAAACATTTTCATTACATAAAAATTAAAGATAGAAATAGAAATAAAAATCATTCATCCTGCTTCCTAAGGAAAACTGGTAGTGGTATTCTATCAAACTTTTTTTTGTACTTTATTGTTTTCTGTCAAGAATGGAATTATTCTGTATATACCAGGGTCTTCAAACATATGGCCATGGTAAAAATCTCATGTATTATCTAACTCTTTTCCATTATCCTATGTCACAGCTGCAAAATCCTTCTCAACACAGTGCTCTGGGCACGTACAGCTCATTTGAGGCATATCCTGGGTTTTGTGGCATGTGAACATCATCTTATTTTAAAATAGTTTTTTAAATAAGAGAGAAATGGCAGATAGGAATATGCCATCCAACAAGAACTCAGTCCTATGTCATATCCTCAGAGAGATCCCTCAACTTTTCCATTCGTGTAGCAAACGTGTATCCACATTCAGATGCTGAAAAAGGAGTATTATCATCTTCCTCCAAGTGAGCACAAGCTCTCCCAGACCTTCTTAGAAGCTGGCTAATGCTTTAGTTGTAGTGAGGAAACAGATTATTCCAAAGAGGTCAGATAAGACAGGCAAAGCTAGTTTCTGTGATTGAGTGTTTATGTTCGTTAGAAAGTAATAGCTATAATGCCTCCCACGTGTCTAGTGCTTTACTTTTGTATGTAAAAACAAGATGAAGTATGCTAAAATTAGTCCATTAGTGGCTCCATTTTATTGATGAGGGAACAAATTCAGAAAGGCTTCACCTTTGCTAAGATTAAATAGTAAAATGTTTGCTTGTCACAGTTCTCACTTGTATCAAGCCCAGACTCCTGTCTGCTGAGAAGACTGGAATGTGACTCCGTCCTATTTGTCCACCCACATTTCCTGTTCATCATTAACCATCTTTGTACCAGTCACTTTTCCTGGAATTCTCACTCTCCAGATCTTTGAGCAACTCAGACCACATGTCACCTTATCAGAGAGGCCTTCCCAGACCACCCTGTCGAAAGTGTCCAGGCAGTCACTCCCAGTCCTCTTTGCCTATCTTAGTTTCCATTGACGTGACTACTACCGGAAACAACCTTCAGTTTATCAGTGTGTTTATTGTCTCACTACTCTCTGTCGAATGTCAGCTCCCTGATAACAGGTGCCTTGTTTGTCTGGTTCTGGTTGTATCCCTCATGCCTAAAATAGCATCTGACATATTGTAATCTCATGTATTTAATGAACATATAAACCATGCTGTGACATGCTCAGGCCATGGTCTTGATAGCCTCTTAACCTGCCTGAATTTTTCAGTTTTAATGCTTCTGATGTCATTATTTTTTCCACTTGATATGCCTTCTTTGCTCCTTTTTAAATCCTATAAATCAGTGCTCAAAGTGTGGCCCGTGGGCCTATAGCATCAGCAGCACCGAAAAGCTTGTTAGAAATACACATTCTAGGGCCCTACCACAGACTTCTCGAGTCAGAATCTCTGGGTGCGTGGCCTGGGGCGTGGATTTAAACACGCTCTCCAGGCATTCTCAGGTGTGAAGTCTGAGAACCACTGCCTTAACCACGGAAATCCCAATCAGGCCAAGTTGTGCCTTCCAAAACAGTCTTTCCCAAAGACTTTGGCATTCTATGAGGGACAATTCGTTCACCTCCACTACTAGTAACCTCAAAATTGTTTAACCCTAGCATGTCTTGTAGCTGATTGATACGTAATCTGTTGCTCAACCAGCCTGTGATCTCTGGCAAGACAAGACCATGCCGAGACATGATCTCCCCTCTGGGCACATACAGTGGGCAATCAGGAAACACTTGATTGTTTTGGTCATGAGTGTGGTAGAGTTATGGAACAAGAATGCCCATGTCGTCTGTCTGTTGTCTGTCTGCCTGCCCCCCTGAACTTGATCCTTACTGCAGTGTGGAATTCACTACACATGCTTGGTTTCATGGGATCCTGGGTTATCCACAGGAACTTGATTCTAGAAATGCCAAAGCACTGTTGTTTCATGGCAGCCCAATGAGTAGGCTCCTACGTGGAATGAGGCATTTGTTGTGTCTTCCTGCATGGTCACCTCTAGTCATTTGAGAGCTTCCGTTGCATGTGGACCACATATAGTAGCAGATGCCATCAGTTTTTATTATTTCAAACATATTTTTAATTGAACTTCCCTCTGCCTACCTGAGACTTAGTAATGTTTGTTATATTCTTCACTGGCCACAAGGAACATGAGAAAATTGGTTGCTGTTGTTTCACTATCTGTAGAAGACAAAAGCACTGTGTCTTTCTTTTTATGGTAGAAGTGCTCCAGAGAATTGTCTTATCAACTTTAGAGATAATTTTGTGAAGATGAGAAGCACTTTACTTTGTGAGAGAAAAGAGAATAATTAATATTTAAGAAAAAAAAAATCTCTTGCATGCTGACCTATTTCTCCAACCCCCAAATTATCTCTTCTGCGTGAGTTCCAACGTTACTCTACACGATTCTTTGCGTCGTTTCTTTAACCAGCTGGCAGGGACTTGAGTCTTACTGGGCCAACTCAGAGTTTATGCTCATGGTACACAGGATGACTAGTTTATTTTCATTCTCTGTTATTTTGGATCAGAGAAGAATCCTAGAGCACAAGAGTTCCATGCATGACTATATTTGGAATCCGGAAGCTTTTGAAGTGTTTGTGGCAAGTAATTTGTAGTTCTTCACTGAATACCGACTAGGTGGCCAGGGACGTGCAGGTGTGTGAGCGTAGGCAGGACTTGTATGTTGGGTGTTGGAAAAGAAGACACAGGATGTGGTACCTTTCCTTCTGGGAGTATGGACTCTTGCCAGGGAAGCAAGAACACCAGTTAGATCTTGGGTAACTCATTTACTTTCTCTGGGCTGTTATGATAAAAATGAAGTAACAGATGACGGTGCCTAGCACCATGCCTGGTATGCTGAAGGCCTGCGTCCGTGTGCGTGTGTATGCTTGTGCCTTGCTCTTATAACTAACACCGGTACAAAACAACCACACACACAATTGCACAGCTCTGTGAGTTAGTGTGATTTAAACTCCAAAAGCAATGTATACAAAAGCAGTGTTTCCCACAGCCTTTCCTACATTTGGTGTTCCTAGGCTTGCTGTTTAACTTTTTGCCCATCTTCTGGATACTGGATAGTAAATGGTATCTTAATGTTACTCTTCATATTTTCCCAGTTGCCATCTATGTTTATCACTTGGTTTCATGCCAAAAATCAATGTATACTTAGTGTGGGAAATACGAACCCCAGCTGCTGCAGGATAACTGCTGTGCACTTGTGGTGCATTCTGAATCTTCTGGTCTTTTTTTTCTTGGCGTAGATAATTATCCGGCTTGAGCTCATACTACGTCTACAGTTTTACAGTCTGACTTTTTCATTTAACATTCTCATTAAATGTTATGTCAAAGCATGATTTTCAATGGCCGCTTACGGTTCTGTCATCTGGATGTGCCTAGACTTATGCAGTCGTTGATCTCTGCATTTTCTCCTTTTTGCTGTTACAAGTAATGCTGACACCGACATCTTTGTACTGCATCTGTGTTATGTTTATAAGGTAAAGGACATTGGATAATATGTGGCTAACTCTTGAATGTGCTGCCCTTTCCAAAGCACACACGTTAAGTGGCCGTGAGGCTTGTGGGGCAGCACTGGGTATAGGGCGGCGTAACCGCTGAACAGGTGGCACTTCTGTGTAACATGCACCCGCCAGTGTGGAGCCCTCAGTCCCAGTAGCACTTACGTCGCTTTCCTCTCTGCACAGTCCTACTGCTACAGGTATCGCTGTGCTGCTCGAAGCCAGAACACACCTGATAGTTCCGCTTCGAATCTGGGATTCCGCTGTGCAGCTGACCGCCTGCCCACCACGGACTGACGGCCAAGAAGAGCCTTCCCAAATCCAAGAAGTCATGTCTACCCTGCACTGGGCTTGCCTCAGAACTCTGAATGATCTCATGCAAAGAATTCCCACCCCAAGGTGGGTTACGTACCTGCCCAATGGCCAAAGGAACCGTCTTGTGAGACCAAATCGCTGACCTGTGTCAGTGCATGTGCTTTATCGTGTGGTGCATCTTTGGAGATCATCGTTGTGTTTGACTTTGGAGAGTCTTTTAAGAGGAAGGGGAGCGGAGGGAACCCTGAACTCGGCTTCAGGAGGCCTGCGTCCTACCCGGGCTCTGCCACAGGGGTCAGGCCCCAGGGTCCAACACTTGACCTTCCTGGGCCTCGGAGCCCTGACATATCGAATGAGGGTGGACGACGTGACCTCTGAAGTTCTCTCCAACTCACGAATTCTAAGAGTGATTATCAGAATATATTGTGATTTCATAGTGAGAATTTATGACAGATTATTTTTCAGCTATTTTTGTCCATGTGTGAACCTTGGGTTACACTAATCATGTAAAATAAGAGTTCTCTTATGTATTATTTTCAGAAAAGGGTGGGGGTGGTGATGAGACCTTTATATTCATACTGCACTTTGTTTTCCCAAGGAAATCAGTGTCTTCTACATTGCTATGGTGCATCCCACGTGGGCCAGTGATGGCGTGCTGAAGTTCAGCAACCTGAACACAAGGGAATGTCTGTGGGGTGACTCTGCTGTGCTTTATCTTTCAACACTAAGTGCCTTTGGTTCAGAGGGGCAGTTAGAAAGCCTGTTTTCCCCTCTCCCCAAAGCCTTCAGTGAATGTGAAATCCGTGCTGAACGGGGAAACCTGCTTAATTCTGTTGATACATAGAGGAGAAGAGGAACAGGAACCTTGAATTAGCTATATTCAGGGTATCATCCAGTATTTTGTGATAGAGAAGTAGGAAGCCTCGTTGGCTGTGGAATATCAGATGCTTTGAGTCATGCACTATGTTGAATAAACTG
Source organism: Propithecus coquereli (assembly GCF_000956105.1). Lineage (NCBI taxonomy): Eukaryota > Metazoa > Chordata > Mammalia > Primates > Indriidae > Propithecus > Propithecus coquereli. The sequence goes on along the minus strand of NW_012134636.1, from coordinate 2,447,329 downwards.
GTATCTGCTAAATCACGTTTCACTCTCATCCATTTCTTTTCTCTTTCCCTCTTTGTGTCTTGTTTTAAAAAATGATTTGGGGCCGGGCGCGGTGGCTCACGCCTGTAATCCTAGCTCTCTGGGAGGCTGAGGCGGGCGGATTGTTTGAGCTCAGGAGTTCGAAACCAGCCTGAGCAAGAGCGAGACCCCGCCTCTACTAAAATTAGAAAGAAATTAATCGGCCAACTAAAAATATATAGAAAAAATTAGCCGGGCATGGTGGCGCATGCCTGTAGTCCCAGCTACTCGGGAGGCTGAGACAGGAGGATCGCTTGAGCCCAGGAGTTTGAGGTTGCTGTGAGCTAGGCTGATGCCACGGCACTCACTCTAGCCTGGGCAAAAGAGTGAGACTCTGTCTCAAAAAAAAAAAAAATGATTTGGGATGTTTGTGTGTTTAGTTTGCTGGAAAACTTTCATGTCCATTAGCTAGTGGATAATTTTGATGTATGCGCCAGTTTGTGGGAATTTTTATTCCAAAAAGCACGACTGTTCTGCTGGGAACCCTATTCTGACCTTGCTGCTGCTTGCTGCAGTAGATAATGCACCGTCAAGGGTGCTGCCTTGGTTGGTGGTTCCGTAAAACCCGGCAGCTGCTTCACACGCCGGGAAAGCACCTTGCTCTAGAGTGACAGCTTTCCACCCGAGGGCCTTGTCGTCAGGATCCCATCCTGGTTCCCCAGTCCTGAGGGCCCCGAAGCCATTTCTTGCATGTCATTTGAAAGAAATTATTAAGTCAAATAACATTCATAAGTGTTTAACCAACACTCGATTGCTACTTTTGTGCTTAGCTTCCTACTGTGAAAACATATTGAAAAACAATCACATGGCTGATGTGTTTAGCTGTATTTGTTGTTCAGTCATTTTGTGGCTCTAAAATATTTCTCTAAAAACTTCCCCCAATTGATGATTAATTCCAGGCAAAAGAAAGAAACAAACATTCATGGGAAATAACTAATGTAGGAAATGAGATACTTTATTTTTAAAGTCACCACTACTCTAGTACAGTTTGTTTTGACTTGTTGCCTCCCACCTGCATGTATTTTACATCCTTATATTTATAGTGTGTACATTTTGAATTCTTCTTTTGTTAATTAATGTTATATGGCATAAATATTTTGGGATGTTTTGGGGCACAGTTTTTAGAATTGCATTTTTAACAGCAGCCTAATATTAGAAAGCATTTAAAATGAAATCCTAACAAGCCCTTCACTTAAGAGCCACATGTTTAGGTTACCAACTATGGGAGTACACCAAGCTGCAGACAGCTATAGCTACTACACTTCATAATGTGGCACATTGACCTATGAGGAGACCAACAAAATGGCAGTGTAAGAATTTTGATTTTGATGCCATAGATATAATCCTGAAAAACCTCACCTTCTGCAAAATTGCACACAAAAAAATAGGGATATAAGGGAAAAATAGGGGTGGAGGAAGATCACTCAAAACTTAAGGAGGTTTGTACCTCGTACCAGAGCACTAACAAAATAACCACCTGAATAAAAACCAGTAGTTCAATTAAATCTCCACTGGCTCTGGGAGGCCGAGGCGGGCGGATTGTTTGAGCTCAGGAGTTTGAAACCAGCCTGAGCAAGAGCGAGACCCCATCTCTACTAAAAATAGAAAGAAATTAATCGGACAACTAAAAATATATAGAAAAAATTAGCCGGGCATGGTGGCGCATGCCTGTAGTCCCAGCTACTCGGGAGGCTGAGGCAGGAGGATCGCTTGAGCCCAGGAGTTTGAGGTTGCTGTGAGCTAGGCTGACGCCACGGCACTCACTCTAGCCCGGGCAAAAAGAGTGAGACTCTGTCTCAAAAAAAAAAAAATCTCCATTGGCATTTGCAGCCAGCCTGACAGCCAAGTCAGTCATTTGCAGCCTGAAACCCTGAGGCTCCTCCTTCATTCTCGAAGATGTAAGTCCTTAAAGACGTACGCTTATGGAGACCTCTTCCATCACAAGTAAAAATCTGATCCAGGGTGTAGACTTCTTCATCAATCGATTTTTTTTTAAGTGAACACTGGTCTTTGCAGCATCTTTTATCTGGACTTTCAGCTTTTGAGAGAGCTTAACACAGTGGGAAGTGTAGCAATTCTTGAAGCCACTAAATAAACCACTACATGGACTAAAGGAAGGCACTTCCGTAGGATTTTTAATTTTTTTCTGAAGGTCTCGTATATAGTGCTAGGGTTTTCTCTTACATTTTAGAAAGGTTTGTACCTGATTGTTTTAAAACACATTTCACTGGAAGACGTTATGTTAAGTGAAATAAGCCAGGCACGGAAAGGCAAATATCACATGTTCTCACTCATATGTGGGAGCTAAAAAAAAAAAAAATTGAACTCGGGGAGATAGAGAGTAGAATGATGGTTACCAGAGGCTGGTAAGGGTAGTGGAGAAATGGGGGCAGGTGGGATAAAATGAGGATGGTTAGGGGGTGCAAAAATACAGTTAGATGGAATAAGATCTAGTATAAGGTAGCACAATAGGGCAACCATAGCTAATAATAATATACATTTTAAAATAACTAAAAGAGTAGAATTGGAATGTTTCCAACAAAAAGAAATGATAAATGCTTGAGATGATGGATACCCCAATGAACCTTGATTTGATCATTATACATTGTTTGCCTGTATCAGAACATCATACGTACTCCATAAATATGTACAAATATTCTGTACTCATAATGTAAAAAATTCAGACCACATGTGATCCAACGTGACTTCCACATTCTATGTCCTCTGTTTCCTGTTTACTAATCACTTACAAGCTATCTCTGTGTTAAAGAAATACTTAAAGCAGAACAGACCATTTGGTCGATGTGCTCCGTTCCAGTATTGAAAATCTTTTTTTTCCTCCCCCAGGAGCTCTTATATCTAGAGTTGGTTTCTAACTCATTTCTTGCCCCATTGAAGCGTGGAGGGAATTTGAGGTTTGTTCCCAAATCCGCTTTGGTCCTGAATCCTGGACGTTCTTGCTTTATTTTCATGGGTATACATGACAGTCGAGGCATAGCTTTTTTCTTAAAGCTTGTAAACATGATTAGAAGGGGCGGGGGGAGGGGAGGTGATGGTGGTTGGAATCAAGAGTGACATTTCCTTCTTGAAAGCAACAAATTACATAGATGTCTCAGTGGAATACAGATCTGTATCAATACAGGCATTTTTTTTCTTTTTCTTCCCACCCCCTACCTCATTTTGGACAAAGTATCTTAATTGTCCATATGACCTTTCAGGAAAAAAACAAATAGAAGATAACCATTTATTTTAGTAAGTGTTGCTTGGGGTGGGGGCTGGGGGAGGTCTCCGTTATTATGTCTCCAAAATAGTGTGTTGGTAAATTCTATTTTCCGGGGGCTCTTTTTTTTTTTTTTTTTTTTTTGAGACAGAGTCTCACTCTTTTGCCCAGGCTGGAGTGCTGTGGCCATCAGCTTAGCTCACAGCAACCTCAAACTCCTGGGCTCAAGCGATCCTCTTGCCTCAGCCTCCCGAGTAGCTGGGACTACAGGATGCACCACCATGCCCGGCTAATTTTTTCTATATATTTTTAGTTGTCCGATTAATTTCTTTCTAATTTTAGTAGAGATGGGGTCTTGCTCTTGCTCAGGCTGGTCTCGAACTCCTGAGCTCAAACAATCCGCCCGCCTCGGCCTCCCAGAGTGCTAGGATTACAGCCCGGCCTCCAGGGACTGTCTACTGAGAATTCTATTGTTGAGAAAAAATGGTTTTTCATCCATAAGAATCCCAGACTTTGGGTCTTCTTGCTAATCACCTTTCAAAATAGGTCATGTTTTTATCCTCAGTTTTCAAGCTGCAAATAAAATTTTTGCATGTAGTAAAATCCATAGTTGACTTAGCAAAAGGAATATTTTTTAAAAACACCATAAACATGGTGCTTTCTATTCTGAAACTTAGAGAATTTTATAGAAGAGATTAGTATGGGATCTGTTTTTTCTTTTTTAAGTAATATTTTGCATGTATTCCTCCTCTTTGCTTCCAACAAATATTAGCGTTACTGTTAGCAATATTTCTCACGAAGGAGTTCACTTGCAGCCTGGCTGGCGGGAGGAACGAAGGAGGCGCAGTCGGGCAAGGAGCGTTGACAGGTGACGCAGGCTGGGCGTGAGTGGTGCCCGTTCTGAAGGGGCTGCCACTGCCCTGCTCTCGCCGACGGCTGCCATGCGGCAGTGCCAGCCTGGAGTTGCTCAATCATCCGGCTTCCAGGAGTAGCTGGGATATTTGCATTTTTGTTGGACGTCTTCGGAGTTTTTAATGATGGCAGCCAATTCAGATTGAAAAAAAAAAAAACACTAAACTGAGGTGTCAGTTTGGCGCGTCAACAGAGTAATGTTAGAAGCTCTGAAACAACGCTTAGGGGAAAAGCGAAACCAGCAAACAGACTATGGGGGGGGGGGGAAGAGAGAAGACTTGCCTTGTCGGGTGGCCTTGAAGACCCAATAAATTGCTTCTGCAGCCAGATTCTGCCCGTGGGGTGCCAGTTTGCAACCTAGAGTATGAAGAGTCGATTTTTTTCATAGAGCACAAAACCTCGTATGTTTATATCCGAAGAATGACTGACATGTAAGTCATGGGCAAGTAAGAAAGGTGCAGGTGTGAGAAAGGGCTTGCCCAAGGGCCTCATCCTGCCTAGAAATGCCTCAGGAGGCTCCTGTCCTCCATCCACCTAGAACGATTTAACAGCCGTGGGTAACCTCCGCAGAGCCAAGACAGCCCATTTTCATTAACTTTAGCACTTAACTACTAAGTTTGCAGATTAATGAGGACAGCAGAAATGTCAGTTTCTTGACTGTTGGTTTCATTTTATTTATTAAAACTGAATTCTCTAGAATACAAACTCCCCCAGAGCAGGCTTTGCTTTTATAGGTTGGCCAGAATCAGTTGTGCGGTTCGTGAGAGCTGGCCTTTGTTGTTGCAAATGCTTAAAACACCGTGGAAATTATTAACTCCAAGGGCCTCAGATGGAGCCTTGGCAGTTGGCCAGAACTCCTTCCTTCCTCTGACTCTTGTGTTTAGACCATTAGAGCAGGAGTTTAATTAATTTTTTTATTAAGCAAAAGCAGTAGAGACAATATTCAGGTATATTCAGGTAGGCTGTAAAATGAGAAGTGCTCTTTTCTGGAACTTGCCCTATTTAGGATTGGAAAGTTCAAGGGATTGGTACTAAGGGGCGGAATTTTTCAGCTTCAGATCAGATTCTAATCTGCCCCCAAATGGTAATTGACCCCAAAGTCATCATTATGCGAAGGCTGGTTGGGCCTCTGGAATTAGTCACAGTTGTCAGGCAAGAAGGCAGTTCCATTTCAGAATAATTGCAGGTCGGATACGATTGCTCTCCCGCCCCTGGGCCTGGGCCATGGTTGACAGACTCCTTGTTTTCTTTGCTGAGGGAATTGGAAGACTGATCAGAGCAACTCTTCCAACATGTCAGTTTGGCACCTCAGCAGCGTAATGTTAGAAATTCTGAAACAACGCTTAGGGGAAAAGCTAAAACAGCAAACAGACTATGAGGGGAAACAGACAGGACTTTCCTAGTCAGGTGGCGCTGATAAAAAGCTCACCTGCGTTTACTCCGGTGCCTGTGGGGAAGGGCTCTTCTTGGTTGCTTTTGCAAAGTCTATAATTTTTTCTCTGCTCCAGACCCTTGCCAAATAAGATTTTATTGATTTAAGTGACATGGGAATGATGCCCCTTTAATCTCTTGGGTTGCCGTCTTTAGAAAGCAGTTTAGCAGAGGCTCTTGGAACTAGATTGTCTGGGCTCATACCCCTGTACCACCACATGCTTAACTGTGCCACTTGGAGGCAATTAATGTCCCCCAAGGTAAAGTGGGGATGATAATACCTACCTCTTGGAGTTGTGAGGAGCTATGAGATAATGCAAAAATACAGTGCTTAGCACAAAGTACTTGCCTAAGTGCTTACTAGGTAGTTGTTTCTATCACGAATATGATTCCTAAAAGCAGAGGAGCAGGAGGTACTACCAGATGGTCCTGCTCAACCAGGGACTTACAGCTGTAGATCGGAGAGCAAAATGGACTAAGAGTAAGCAAGAACAAAGAGACTACACGTGAAAGCTCAACTTGACCCCCGTGTCAAACAAACAAACATTAACAGCTGGCATGATTGACCCCAGACCTGTGTGAGTCCTGGAATTTGGAAATGCCCTGATACTGCATGGTCCATAGGTCCCACCAAGTTCTCATAAAGTGGAAATTTAGATCTCATCACTGCCACATACATTGTGTAATTCTGAAGGTTTCCTCTTGAATCCACCTCACGAAGAACCTCTGGCAGGTTCAATACCAATGGAAATGTCATTTGTGGGCATAATAATTAAAAAGAAGGAAAAAAGAAAAGGGAGGGCAGTCTGTTAGCCCATAATATGTTGATCAGCCTGTTAAATGTTTCCTGTGGTGTTTTGAGTGCTAATTTGCATTTTGGTTTTAGAGAATATTTAGGTAGCTCTGCCTAGTTATTTAAATTCTTCCTTCTCATTTAACCCTTCTCTGAGATTATTGGTCTGGGATCTACATGCTAATTTATAAATAACCAGATTTAAAAATCAAGATGAGGGCAGGTGCAGTGGCTCAGGTCTACAATCCTAGCACTTTGGGAGCCTGAGGCAGGAGGATCGCTTGAGGCCAGGAGTTTGAGACCAGCCTGGGCAACATAGGGAGAACCCGTCTCTATGAAAAATGCTAAAATTAGCCAGGCGTGGTGGTGCATGGCTATAGTCCCAGCTACTTGGGAGGCTGGGGCAGGAGGATCCCTTGAGCCCAGGAGTTTGAGGTTGCAGTGAGCTGTGATGATGCCACTGTACTGTAGCTCAGGTAACAGAGAAAGACCTTGTCTCCAAAATAAACAAACAAAAATAAAAGTCAAGAGGATGTCAAAAGGTGAACGGTTTAATTTTTGCCAGACAGGACCCACTACAACCTGGTGTAATAGGTTTTATCTAGCTTGGCCGTTCTCAAAGTGTGGTCTGGGGACCCCAGGAATATCCAGTCCCCTTTCGAGGGGGTCTTGAGTAAAAACTATTTTCTTAATAACATTAAGATGTTATTTGCCTTTTTTAATTCTTATTATCTCATGAGTATATAGTGGAGTTTTCTAGAGACCACCTGATATGTGGCCTGATGGCTCGCAGAATATGAGCTTGTAAATTTTTATGTTTTACAATTTTTCCAGTCTTAATTTTTAATATGTTAAACATCTCTAGATATAACTCACATTACAAAAGCTCTTTGGGGACCCCAATCATTTCTAGAAGTGTAAAGGGATCCTGAGACCCAAAAATTTGAGAGCTGCTCATCTAGGAGAAAAGCAAGGTCGGCCAGTGCCGAATCTGTCTTGCCAGAAAACCATCAGCCCTTCTCCACCTCCTGTGAGGACAGTGAAGCACTGGGTTTCAGTGACCGCAAGAGCAGGTGCAGTTAACCATTAAGAAGCGCTTCCTTCCTGTTCGTTTTTGGAGACCTATTAAATATGGACACGCATGCCCTTCCCTGGCCCTAAGAAGACCCCCACCAAAAATCTAGCTGAAGCCAGTCACTCTGGAAGGGTCAGAAAGAGCAGTCCCCACAGACATGGCTGTGCCATGAGTTGTCACATATTTCACCGAGACAGTGATAACGGACCTGGGTCCTCTGAAAGATAATTCTGTGTACGGACTGCCCTAAACCATCCTGCAGCTGGAACCGCTTTGTACAGAAGGACTCCCAAAAAGGGCTTTGCAAGAATTAGGCACATGACGTGTAAGATCCTGACTACTGGTACAGCCTCTGCTCAAGGTGACATGGTGATGGGACCCTGCACGTCACCAACTTTCTTCCCCTCTGATAGTGGCTATATTATGAAGCCAGTGGGAAAGGCCAGCGTTACTTTCTGAAACAGCTCACTTCCTCCTGGGTAGAACAACTGTGATTGTTCTCCCTCTTCTCTGGGCTGGTTTGCCCTGCGGCCAGCGATTTCAGACACCTCGGAGGTGCCCGGCACTGTGCTGGATGCTGATGTATGTGACCTGATTTAATCTGCATAGCAGTCTTGGGAGGAAGTGGTTATTTTGGGTTAGTATTCCCAATGTGCACTTAGGAAACTGGGACTCAAAATGCCCCGGGTGCCGCAGCTGAGTGAGGCAGAACCAGGACTCACAGCATTCTTGTGACTTCTGTGTTCTCTGCTGCATCACTGGATCCGTAGTTTTGTTGTGAGTTTGGGGTGGGGAGGGGTGGATGCAAGAGGGGAGACTGCGGGGCAAGAGAGGGCCTCAAGGAGAAAGAAGCCGGGAGTGAGGAGGTGCACTGGATTAGGGGTTAAGAACATTGGCTCTGGGGCCGGACTGTCTAGGTTTAAATTCTGGTGCTACCACTTACCAGATTCGTGACTTTGGGCAAGTTACTAAACCTATTTGGTCTTCAGATTTTGAAAATTAAGTGGAAGTACTTCTAGAAAAGGTAGAATCAAGACAGGAGGGTTAAAATAGTTTAGAGTGGTCTGTGCATAAACCTTTGATCTGTTTCAAGTCCATTCCAAACTCCGAAGGTAGTGCTTAGTCACATCACAGTAATTATTCTCAGTGTGGTAATGAGATACCAAGGTGAAGACTACACATTTTTGAAAGGTGTGTTTCCATCATATTTCCTCCCCAGAACATGCCCCTTCTTTTTACAAAATAATTACGGTACCCTAAAGAAGTGGATTTTTCAGGGGCAGGGTGGGAGAAGGCTGTGTGTGTGGGAAACATTCATCCGCTGGAAATAATGAAGATGAAAAGGTGCGTTATCAGCTCGCTTGTTCCAGGCTCAAGTGCATGAAAAGAACGCAGCTGATAAGGACGGCTGGGATCGGTGTGTGAACGAGAGGGAAAGTGTGCTCCTCCTGCTCCTTAAACAGCAGTCTGAAAGAGCACATGTGAGGACTCCTCAAGATTAGATCCCCTGGCCTTTGAGAAAAGAGGCTAAAGTTTCTTGCCCGCTACTCCTGCTCTGCTGCTGGGCTCGATCCGGGCAGTGTTTCTGAAAATGCAGTTTCCGGGCAGCTTCCAGCTCATTTGCTTCTGTTCCAGAACATGTGTAAATATTCAGTGCCTGGGGTGGGGCTGGGGGGAAACCTGGCTAATATGGGAAACACATTCACACTCGTAATTTTGTATTTGTAAACAAGACCCTTTGCTTCAGGGCATATCAGGCAAGCCAAAGACTGAGTCACATTGACGACTGTAGCTCTGCCTGCGGGAAGGCTTTTCTGTGCCCTGGCAGCTTACAGTGGTCTTATGTGTGATGTTCCCCCTCTAGTGGCCAGGTTGGGCTCTTCTTTTCTTTTTCTTTTCTTTTCTTTTCTTTTTTCTCTTCTCTTCTCTTTTCTTTCCTTTTCTTCCTTTCCCTCCCTCCCTTCCTCTCTCTGTCTCCCTCCCTCCCTTTCTTTCTTTCTTTCCTTCCTCCCTTCTTTCTTTTCTTTTCTTTATTTTTCCTGTTGTACCAATGATCTCTAGAGTTGCGGAACCTGTTATTTAGGGGTAATGTGGATTTCGGAGGACTTGGAGAAGGGGGTAAAAAGCGAGGGGGCGCAAATCTTTATTGCATAGGTAAAGCAGTTGTTCTCAAATGTTTGTTCCAAACGCTAGCTTTTTAAAGAGGAAGAGGAGACAGAGAACGGCACCTGCAGAGGGGAAGAGAGCTGTGGAATGATTTATCTTTTCATTTTGATTATTTTCTGAACTTGTACTGCTTTTATTAAGAAT
>NW_012134636.1:2429246-2436623 GCF_000956105.1 Propithecus coquereli | reverse complement strand
GGCGGCCCAGGTGGGGTCAAGCCTCCAAAATCTGAGCACCTCTTCTGGGTTTTTGTCAGGTTTTATACTTTTTTGGGGGGGTTATTTTTAACAAATCATATACAAGTATAAATGGTTAACCAATTAGCAAAAAGATTTAAAGGTTATCCAATAAACAGTAATTCTTACAAGCAGTATAATTATGATAGGCTTATAATAAACAGTATAATTATGATAGGTTTATAACAAACAGTATAGTCATGACAGGCTTGTAGCTTCACTTAACTGTTTTGCGGTTTTAGCTTGCAAGGTTAACAGGTGTCAGCGTCTACTTTAGCTGCTTTGTGGTTTTAAGCAGAACTGGCATGGAAATTCCCCAACACTACGGGTGAATATTTGGGTTATTTGCAGTTTTCATTGTTAAAAATGTTCCAATAAATCCATTTGTGCCTACTTATATCTTTGCCAATTTGTGCAGATATTTCTGTGGGATAAATTCCTGGGAGTCTAACTGCTGTATCAAAGTGTATGATTATTTTAAATTGCTACAGTCCCAAAAGACCGTACCAATTTGCATTCCCAAGCACAGTGAATCTGCAGCATCTCACTAGTTCTTTATTCTAAAACTAATGTGAGAAAAAGCAAGGCAGCTTAGCACAGGGGAAATTCTTCTGTAGGGTTCAGGAATAGATGTCAGGGGAGATGAATGAAACCAAACTGAGGTCTACTGGACTGGAGTCCCGGGGTAAAGTAAGCCCCACAGTGAAAGCAGCCACATAAAACACAAATATGGCCTGAGCACTCGAGCATTCCCTGCTTTCTGTGGCTGAAACACAACCCTGGGGTACGCTAATTGCTCCAGTCTTGGTTGCAAACGACTCCAGTCTGCGGAAGTGATTCCTTGTTAATGAAGTCAATCTTCAAGTAGTAAATTCTTCCCACTCCCCTCTCTGCCCGCACTCTATAGTGACTTCTTAACTGCCTGTCATTGCCACGTTACTTTTCTCCCTGTGGTTTGGGGATCTGGAGCCCTCACTGAGTTCATAATTCTGACCTTACCTATATGCAGCCTGGTTGGGGATGCCCCTGACCTCAAGTGCCCCTGAAAGTTAAACAGTCATGGTCTGGAGGCAGGGACCTTATATGTCACTTAGTCTCATCAGCCTTGTTGCTCCTGTGTCCCAACTCCAACTGATGGTTCTCAAAGCTGGCGCCTGGACCCATCACGCCTGGCCGGTTGTGCATTTGGGGGCGATGGTTGCAAATGCACTTTTCTGAGCCCTCCCTCCAGAAGACTGAGTTATCAGGACTAAATTGAGGCCTGGGACTCTGTACTTTTAAAGTCCCCATTAGTACCCCCTGAGCTGTGGGGCCTCTTATGCCTCGAGAGCTTTAGTTGCATTATCTGTAAAATGAAGCCTTGAATTATATAGAGCTCTCCTGGAGGGCAAAGAGGAGAAAAGGGTTGCCAGAAAATTCTGCTTGGGGACTTTAGAATGGGAGAGTTGCTCCTGGGAGTCACTAGTGTGTCCATCTTGGCGACTCTGATACGGGAGCGTTGGCGTGGTGGTGCTTCTGCGTTGGCTCTATTTCTTGACTCGCTTCTGGAATAAGAGAAAACTAGTTGGTAGGAAAACAAAATAGAAAAAATTTGTGCATCTCCCTTGGCATAGACCCATTGCAGAGCTGTCATTTCACATTCTTTAAGGGTCTTTCCACTCTGGAATTCTGTGGGGGTAAAGTAAGCCCGAAAGTGAAAACAGCCACATATAACTACGGAGTGACTTTTGCTTTATGGTCCCTTTAAACAACAACAACAACAGAAAGCTTTTCCGTGGTATTGAAGCACTTCAGCAATAGTTGGTATGTAGTGAGTGCTTAATAAAATTTGGCTAAATGACCTGAGCTTTTGACATTTGTTGGAATTGGGGACCCAAAGTCAGCCTGCTAGTAACTTCTGGATGCTGTGTGGCCTTTAGGTTATACTTGGCATGTGCTTGCTTTGTTGGGACCTGTGGGTTTTGCAGTATCATCTTGGAGCTGTCGAACTTTTATGCCCTATAATCTCTTTAACACTCTTATAATCAAATTGGCTTTGTGCTAAAGAATAAATTATTACTTATTGCCTTGTATGTCCTCAGAGTGGCACTATTTATAAAAGAATAAGATGAAACTGGAATTGGAGCATTTCAAGTGAATGTCTTCTTACGTTAAAAAAAAAGCACAAATAGCATTTGTCATCAACCTCAGTGTTTTGTGGTGGTGTTCAAGGGAAGGTGGCAAGGACTCTAATCAACCATAAAAGTATAGGCATATTGGCCGGGCACGGTGGCTCACGCCTGTAATCCTAGCTCTCCGGGAGGCTGAGGCGGGCAGATTGTTTGAGCTCAGGAGTTCGAAACCAGCCTGGGCAAGAGCGAGACCCCATCTCTACTAAAAATACAAAGAAATTAATCGGACAACTAAAAATATATAGAAAAAATTAGCCGGGCATGGTGGCGCATGCCTGTAGTCCCAGCTACTCGGAGGCTGAGGCAGAAGGATCGCTTGAGCCCAGGAGTTTGAGGTTGCTGTGAGCTAGGATGACGCCACGGCACTCTAGCCCGGGCAACACAGTGAGACTCTGTCTCAAAAAAAAAAAAAAAAAAAAGGAAAAAAAAAAAGTATAGGCATATTGGTAAAGAAATAGACTTTTATAAATAGAAATAAGAAAGAAAAATTTCTTAAAATAGGAGTGAATTCATTTCATCTTTGTCCAGTAGCTAATGACTAATGAATGCTTGTCATACCTTAAACCATTTCAAATGACAGGTGTCAAAAAGTTTCCTTTGCTTATAGTGATATGTTTCTTAAGATTTGAAAATTTTTAAAAACTGATTATCTGATACAATACTACTGTATTCTGAAAACAAAACATCCCTTGTCTCTTTGGCAGATTTAAAAAAGTAAAGAAAAGCTATATATTCATTCATAGCAGAACTGGAGAAAGATTCCTAAATCTTACAAGTTAAAGCCTAGTGTTCTAAATTTCTTTTAAAAAACCCAAATGCCCTTAATCTCCCAGGGGCATTATTATTCCAAGCACCGGTACTTCATGGTAAGAGGTATGCTAGAATTGAGTCACGAAGTATACCCTGTTTGATAATATTCTCCTTTATGTCATCTCTGCTATTTTTCTCCTTTTTTATGTTGTCATCATAATGGCCAGAGCTTGTGTCTGAGGAGAGCAAATTTAGCAATGCTGATGTACTGCCTGGCAATAATGCCAGCCCGTGTGATGTTCTTTGTTACTTTTTTTAAGGGGGGGAGGTACAGTCAGCTCGGAATAAGATGTTCTCTTATGAGACTTTAAATCAGTTTTTGATGATCAAAATTCAAAGACCAGTCCCTGAAGGCAAAAGCTACAGCACATACATCTCCTAACGCAAAGAATATTGTGTGGAAAAATCAATGTTTATGTGGAAGAAGAAAAAAAAAAAAGAAAAATGAAGCAATTAACAAGTTATTTTTTAAAAAGCATTTGTAGCTTGATACTTTTGGGAATAAAAACCAAAAAAGTTGTAAAAGCCCTGTATATGAGGCCCTCCTGTCCTACAAGCTGTTTGTCGCCCAGCGTGCAGGAAATGACGTCTCAACACATCGCGTTACGTAGGCAGAAACTGCAGAGTCCTTCTGGACCTCAAGCCATCTCTGGTCCCCACATCTACTCCCCCTCCGGGTCCCGTCACCATTGCCTCCTAAACACCCCTTGAGTCTCTCCTCCTCCACCTTCGCTAGTCCGCGCTGCTTTATTCACTCTCCCAGGACGGCTGTAAGCAGTCTCCTAACTGCGTCTTCTCTGGCAACCCCCCGCCTCCCAGTGCAAGTCAGTCCCCCTCACCACAGCCAGAGTGAGCTTTGTGAAATATGAAACACGATCATGTCCCCATTCTGCTCAGATTCCATCGGTTGCTTTCCATTTACTCGTGACCAACATAAACTACAACAGGATCTGCAGAGATCTGCATGCCCCAGAGGATGCGACTCGGAGAGATGACGCATACCAGCAACAGCGCGAGGCAGCGAGTGGCGAGCACGGTGGGAACGGTCAGTTCTGTGGGCTGAGGCCTTCTGTGCAGTGCGGTGGTTTTCAGAGTGTGCTCCCCGGTTCAGCAGCATCAGCATCACCTGGAAACCTGTTAGAAACGCAAATTCTCAGGCTCCACCCCAGCTCTACCAAATCAAAAACTCTGGAGTTGGGGCCAAGCGATCTGTGTATTAACAAACCTCTGGGCGATCTGGGTGGGTGTGAAAATTTGAGAACATTGGCGTAGCGGATGTTGTGTGTACTGCCTGGGTCACCCGAAGGACTGAAGATTTATTCCTCTAATTGCTCAGAGAGAGTGCTATCAGCCCTCCCACCCAAGACCTCTGTGTGGGGCAGTCTACGTCCAATGCCTGCTCGATGCAGGAATACAAAGGCCCCAGCCCTCGCTACAACATGGAGCAACCCCGGAGGGCCACCTCAGCCTCAGAGCTCCTTGAGGGTTGGCTGAGGTCTTTGTTGAGGTTTCGCTGCAGCCCAGCTTCGCCTTTGCCCAGTCCGCTACCTTTCTTTCCGTTCCACAAGTGTCACTCCTAGTGACACGTCCTCATGATCTCCTTGTGCTCCAGTCTTCCTCTCAGAGTCGGCTTCCTCGGGAACCCAATCATGGAACTTCACAAAGGAAAAGGGATTTGAGTTGAGGCTCTAAAGAAGGGCAAAGAAGTCAATCTGCGGTGCAGCGAGGGGTGGAGGGATTGGAGATGCGAGATGTCCCAGGGGAGGAAAGCAGCGTGAGCGACACTGCCCCTGAGGCCTGTTTAGGAACAGGAGAGCCACCCACGTGGACTAGATCACCGAATGAGAGGGGAGCGCTGGGATTTTGCTGAACAGGTAGATTGTGGGAGGCATTAAGATGCCCTGGTAAAGAATTTGGACTTGATTCTAAAGACGACATCAGGGTCATCACACTAACATTTATCAGCCGCTCACTGAACATACCCACTGAGTACGGGAGAGACATTGGCGAGCAAAAGCAGATCCGGTCCCAGCCCTCAAGGAGCTGATAGTCCAGTAGGGTAGCTGGACATAGCTCGATCGCACAAACGCCAAATTTGCACGCACACGCTACATTATAGGGGCTCAAAGACCCGATGAAGTGTATACATGGTACATAGACCCTAATTAAGACCCTCTCACTCAAATTTTTTGTGATTTTTTTTTTTCCCTCATAACTATGACTACTTTGAGAACGAAGATTGCTTTTGGTCCCGATTTCTCCAGAATGTAGCATATTAGGTGCTCAGACACATTTGCTGAATGAATTATGAGCTCAGGGAGCCAATGTCACATCAACTGGCACATGCTAGAACTTGACAAACGTTTGTGAATGACTGAATGAATTGAACGGAATGAATGAATTGTTTCAGTACAAGGCAGTTCAACCAGAACTACTTCCCAAGTGCTGATCTACGCAAAGAAAAATAAACAGAAGGTGTCATGTTGCTCATAAAGCTACACTGACTTCCTTTTAAGAACTGCTGAGAGATTTTAAGAGATTATATGTCGCCCTTTTTTGTGTCAAGATGCCTTTTCTTTTTGAAAGGATGGCAATGGTGAATAATAGTTTATTTTAAAATATTCTTACTTGGCAAAAAAGTCAATTTAGTCTCTAAAATAATTCATTTTGAATTAGTCAAGAATTTGGAAATTATTTTTGCAAAGTAAGCTAGGATAGAGAGGAGGTCTGGTGTCTGCTGAGGATCTAGGCTTCATCTTTGAGCTGTTCTTGATTTTTACCATTGATAAAGTTGGCAGGCTCACGCCTGCAATCCTAGCACTCTGGGAGGCCAAGGCAGGAGGATCGGTTGAGGTCAGGAGTTTGAGAGCAGCCTGAGCAAGAGCAAGACCCCATCTATACTGAAAATAGAAAAAATTAGCCGGGCATGGTGGCACTGCCCTGTAGTCCCAGCTACTCGGGAGCTGAGGCAGGAGGATCGCTTGAGCCCAGGAGTTTGAGGTTGCTGTGAGCTAGGCTGACGCCACGGCACTCTCGCCCAGGCAACAGAGCAAGACTGTCTCAAACACAAAAACAAAAACACAACGAAAGTTGAGGATGTCTATGATCGGGGGTTTACTGGGGAGGATGTGAGTTGATTATTGGAGAGGAAAGGGAAAAGAGGTTATTTTCAAGAGTTGGGAAGATAGTTGATACAGAATGGCAAGCAAACATTTCCAAAATAAACAACAAAAACAACCCACTTTGTAAAACTCCTCGAAGGCAAAAGGAAGCTCTAAGTGAGGGGATTCAATGATGTTGAAATGCAGGCTGGGAGAAAGGTTTTAGATTTGTTTTGAAGCACTTTTCTGTGTCCATCTACTATGCACAAATGCTTTGAGTTAGTGGCAGGTTAGGAAAAGAGGAGGAAAGAGGTCAAGGGATGGAGGGAGGGTAGAGTGTGGGCTGCTCAGAGAGGCACCAGGGTGAGCAGAGGTCGTGGGCCATGTAGGGTTGGGATTAGTGGGATCGGCAGTTTGTAACTGGCTGCCTTCATAAATTAGGGAGCATTGAGTGTGTCTGGACCCGAGGACTAATGACAGCTAGCGAAGTAGGGATGGTTATACGGTTCATCAAGTAATTTGTATTTTCCTAGTTCAGCCGTGGGATCTGGCAGTGAGGACAAGGCTGGACAAGTGCCTGGGAGAAGATGAAAGACAAGGGGACAATAGGCTGATGGAGGTGATGGCTGGCTGGATGGCAGCAGACAGAAACAGGACAGGTGGGGCCGGGGAAGGAAGGTGGGAAGAAGAGACAAGGAAATAGCACACATTGCTGGCTCTCCCGTTATAAATAACTCTGGAGAGAGGCTTTGGCTGGAGCTACTCCCTAGCAGCCACCTGCGGGAGCTGGTAACCGAAGCCGGGGCATTTGTGGGATGCCCGGCGGGAGGAGTAAGGTGGGAAAGCAGGAGAGCCGGAGCCACAGCCTGGCACATGGGCACCGGGGCAGGAGGGCGGTGGGAAGGGACGAGCAGTCAGGGAGACGGGAAGCGAAGCAGGAGCACCCGGCCTGCTGGCACATTTGTGAGCACGTGTAAAACGTCCCCTGCGGGGTGCAGAGAAGCCCAGGCCATGCTCTGAGTCAGCCTCTGCCATTTCCTAGCTCCGGAACCCTGGGCAAGGGACAGGCACCTCCGAGCCCCATGACAACATTGTACCTGGCTGTGCGGGCCATTGAGGCCTCACTGTACACTGACAGTGACGGTTACCAGGGACTTGGGGGCCTCGGGGGTGGCAGGGGCCCTCAGCAAGCCTTCCTGAGAGTGTGGTGACGGAGCCCAGGAGAGGCCGGCCTGGGGATGGGGGCCCAGCCGGGA
>NW_012134636.1:2426461-2427456 GCF_000956105.1 Propithecus coquereli | reverse complement strand
CGGGACGGGAACCCAGGGGAAGGAAGAACATGGGGAAAAGCAGGTTTCGGCTCGGGTGAGGAAGAGCTTGCTCCCGGGAGGTGGGATAAGGTCCCCGTCAGAGGAGGACGTGCAGGTAGAGGGCAGGTGCTCTTGTGCTGGGAATGGAGACGCCATTCTGACATTAGCACTTGAAATGCGTGTGCTAATTAAATCCCCACAGTAGTCCTACCAGGTGAGACTTCTCCACTCTCCCCATTTTACACAAGGGAAATGGAGGTGCAGAGAGGCTATGAAAGTTGCCCAAGACCACACAGCTGGCAGGTGCTGCCCTGGGAACGGAACCCACGCAGCCTGGCTCTAGACTCAGCACTTAACCACTGAACTATCCTACCAGCCCCAGGAGTCTTGCACTCAGATGCTTCTATCCCCACAGTCTCCTTGACTTCCTCTGATTCTAAGATGTTATCCTAAGACTCTCGGGTCCTCTGATTTGGGGTCCTCAATGCCCAAAAGACCCCAGTCTCTGGTCACTCGAGGATTGCGGGTTATCCAGGCACTGTGTGTCCTCTTCCACTCTGGTCACTGTGGCTTTGGGATAGTCCTTGGGCCACCATCTGCTGCCTGGGACAGCACACTCCAGGGCCAGGAGGGAACGTGCTGCATAGAAAGGGGAATCTGTGTGCTGCCCCCCTAGCAAGTGAGGGCCCTGGGCTGCCACGGTAAGTGAGGGAGAGACCGGACAAGGACACGCCCGGACAGGGACAGGCCCGGGAGTGCTCATACCTGGTGTGGAGATCTGGGACACTTCTTGGTTTTGAGGTTTTTTTTTTTTTTGAGACAGGGTCTTGCTCTGTCACCCGGGCTCTGCAGTGGTGACATCATAGCTCACTGCAGCCTCAAATTCCTGGGTGCAAGCGATCCTCCCAGCTCAGCCTCCCAAAGTGCTGGGACGACGGGTGTGAGCCGCCGTGCCCGCTCCCCATGTTTCGATGGTTTTCTGGGCTTGCTCAGCC
>NW_012134636.1:2422738-2424506 GCF_000956105.1 Propithecus coquereli | reverse complement strand
CTGAGGTTCTGGCTGGATCCCACTCGAGCCACTGGGAGGGCGGCTTTGCAGGGAGTCGCTCTCCCCTGGGCTGGACGGCAGGCAGGTCGGGGGCTCCCGGCTGACCACGCTGGGAAGTGGGAATGTCGTGGGCACGGAGAGAGCTTCGTCACATGCCCTGACTCTGCAGCTATTTGCTGTGTGCCCATGGGCAGTCACCCCTCTCTGAGCCTCAGTTTCCTCCTTGGAAAAAAGGCGATGAGAACTTGACTTCTCAGAGCTGTTGTGCAGCTTAGATGAGACAAGGACCAAGAGTGCTTCTTCCTGTGTTCTCACGCATGACGAGCGCTGGGAAGACAGCAGTGCTAGTGTGAATATTATTAGTAGTAGTGGCCATTTTAAAGCCACGACCAAGTTTTAATCCCTACCTTCTAGTCCTAAGGATCATTCTAGCTCTAAAACTCCATTTTCTCCACGTACTGGCCACACAGCAAGCTAGAAGGACTTGGGGAGACGGAGCTGTCCAGGCGGTCATTGAGATTTGTCACTTCACTGAACAGGGAGGGTCACACGGTACCACGCTGGTGCTTCTGTTTCTGAGACAGGTAATGTCCCTCTGGGTCTCTCAGTCACGCCTGAGCAGCCACCTCCAGAGAGGACCCTGCCCTTGTCCTTTCCAGCCCTGCGCCACACGTCCCCAAGTGCACACCACAGCCCACGACCTTTAAAGCTGTCTGTAATGTTCAGGCTCCTGCCTGGACCTACTGTCTCCGCCTCCCTGCTCTGGGGTGTGCTGGCCTGTGAAACTCACCCAGCCCAACCTACCTCCCGATCCGTCCCCCACAAACTCGCTCCTGCCTTCATGACCCTCCCCTGCTTCAGTAAATAGCGGCTCCATCCTTCCAGTTGTGTAGGTCAAAACCTTGGCCTTGGCCTTGACCCTTCAACTTCTTTCATACCCCACATCCACTATGTTAATTCTAGCTACATCTATCCAGCAACTGCTCCTTATGCAGCTGCACCCAAGTCCCGTGGTTCAAGCCACATCCTCCCTTCCCTGCAGTGGTACAACCACCCCGACCCCGGGTCCCATCCACCAGCATCCTTTCCCTGCAGTAGCGCAGCAGCCTCCGTACTTGGCCCCCTGCAGTCTTTCCAAATGTAGGTTCACTCTTGTCCCCCTCTGCTCATAACCTCACAATGGCCCCCATCTCAGAGTAAAGCCCAAGTGGCCAACAGGGCCCTGTGTGACCTGAGTCCCCATGCCCCTTCTCCTTCCCCTTTGCTCACTGTCCCACCCACACGGTCCTCCTCACTGTCCCACCCACACACCGGCTACGTCCCTGCCTCAGGGCCTTTGCACTTGCCGTCCCCTCTGTCTGGATACTCTCCTCGCAGACCTTCACCCCTCACCTCCTCACCTCTGTGCTCAAACGTCACCTCTCAAGGAGGCCTTTCCCGACCATCCTATTTGAAGTGGCCCTCCCACCTGTCTCACCACTTCCTGTAGCCGCCCATGATTTATTTTCCTACGTAGCCCTCGTGACCACCTGACATACTATTGGTAGTTTGCCAAGTCATCCCGGCGTGGCTGGGAAAAGGCAGAGCGCGTGCTGTGGAAGGCCTCCTGCGGGACCGCGCAGGCTCGGACGGAAGCTTCCTTCCCACCTTCCTAACTCTCCCAGTGGGCTGGCATGAATGAATGTTTTATTTTAAAGCCTGTATGTGGCTTTTGTCTTACTCTAGGCACTATTCTAAGTACTTCATACATATTGATTCCTAAGATTCT
>NW_012134636.1:2416703-2419713 GCF_000956105.1 Propithecus coquereli | reverse complement strand
TTGATCTGTGATCTTTCTGTCTTTGGATGTAGGCAGTTATGGGTATAAGTTTTCCCCTCAGGACTGCTTTAGCTGTGTCCCACAGATTTTGGTAACTTGTGTCCCCTTTTTCATTTAGTTCAAAGAATGTTTTGATTTCCATCTTAATTTACTCTTTGATCCAATAGTCCTTCAGCAGTAGGTTGTTTCGTTTCCCTGACTTTGTGTAGAGATGAGTGTTTCTGTTGAGGTTAAGACATGTATTTTTATTACCACAAATGTACATGACAACCTCAATTACCTAAAGGCCTTAATCAAGCCTGTGGCTTCACAGCAAGCAGCCATCCCTGTCAGGTGCTGATGACTGTCACTCCATAGTGACATTCTGGTTTGGGGTATTTGTGAAGTGCAGATTGTGACTGGGTTTTAGAAGAAACCTACAGCCATCACAAGGAGGAGTCAGGTTTTCTCTCTAGTGTTTTCTGTTCAATAAAAATCCACAGAATCAAAATTTGAAATACTCTGATTGTGCCTTGACTTAGTAAAGCATGGCAGAGCCCCAACTTGAGATGGTGCTGAAATCACCATGAGCTCTGGGCATAATCAGACTTGTCACAGACCCAGCTGGGCTCCTAAGGGTCCATTCACATGGGCATCCAAGGAGCTTTCGTGGGAGGTTAGAGCGTGTGCGTTATTACAGGAAGACAATGTTTGAATTTGGTACTTTCTTAATTACTTTCACAGGTAGTTGGAGCAGAGAGAGGCTCGAGTTCCCCAGAAGCTGGGGCAGGATTCACTGGGAAGAGCAGGCAAAGGGTGGCATGCACAAGGTAAAGGGGAAATGTATGCTAAATACCGCCAGAGCTAACCACAGAGAGGAAGAAGAGTCTCAGGTAAATAAATCCAAAGTGAAGGGAGTTAAAGAGAAGTTAAATATAGAATGGAATGAAAATGTGCTCGACATCGTTAGGGAGACACAAAATGGAGATACCACCACCCACACAACAGAATGGCAAACATTAAAAGCTAGCAGTTCCAAGAGCTAATTCATGTTGTGCAGTAACTGGAACTCTTATACACTACTGATGTAAATTGGTACAAGCACTTTCGAAAATTCCTTGGCAGTATTATACCTCATGATCCCGCAGTCTCATCCCTAGGTAACAAAGTAGGTGCATAGTCCAGTTTCCAGTCCAAGGAGCTTGGGAGTCATCACTCTGTCCCAACAATGAGCCAAAGCTGAACTAACAGAAACCAATGACTCTTCCTAGATCTGGCAGAGAAGTGAGGTGACAGGGCAAAGTGTTACCCCCAAACTAGAGAAAGACAGGCAAATACAGAGATCACAAGTTACCAAAACAGACCAAAGAGCAGAAATGTCCCCAGGAACCAATATGAGGTCAGGAAACCCAATCTGCGGCTGACACACTGCTGGAGGCTCCGTGTGGACAAGTCTGAGAGCTAAACACTCCAAGGAGGCCCAGTGAGAGGGGGCCCCACAGTTTTCTGAGTTTTACCTCTAGGAGTCCTGCCAGGTTCTTATAGGGACTATTGGAAAAAAATCCCCCTGGTGCCTCCCACAGGGGGCTGGGAAATAAGCCAGAGCCCTCTGTTCTTCTTAACAAGGCGCCTTGTGAGAAACTGTTTAATCAGGGCCTCACCCACGGGGCTTTATCAGAGCCTGAGTGTCACAGGGGAAGAGGAATTGCCAACTCCAGCCCACTCTTTCCTTCCTGTTCCAGGAAGACTGAGAGGCACATGGGAAGGTCACAGCTCAGGGCACAGGCTCCCCAAGAGACTGAGACCTACTGTGGGACCAAACAATTACCTCCCCTCCCCCAACACTGTGTGGTAACACCACTAAAGGCCCATTTAATGGGGTTCCCTTTACCCAGGATATCATGTCTACCTTTCAACAAAATTTATGAGGCATACTAAAAGGCAAAAGTAGATAAAATAAAATCACAGTATCAAAAGACAGATAAAGCATCAGATCCAGATTCAGATATGGCAGGAAAGCTGGAATTATCAGACTGGAAATTTAAAGCTAGTAGGATAAATATGCTAAGGGGTCTAATGAAAAAGCGAATAGCATGCAGGAACAGATGTGTAATGTAAGAAAGATGAAACTTCTAAGAAAGAGTAAGAAAGAAATGCTAGAGATCAGAGACAGAGTAACACAAATGAAGCATGCCTTTGACGGGCTCATTCCTAGACTGGACACAGATGAGGAAGAATCTCTCAGCTTGAGGATTCGCCAGCAGAAACTTCCAACCCTGAGAAGGAAGAGGAAGCACTGAAAAAAATAGGACAGAATATCCAAGAACTGCGGGTCATCTATGAAAGGTGTAACATACATACATACAATGGCAATGCAAGAAAGAGAAGAAAGACAGAACGGAACAGAAGAAATGCTGGAAGCAATAATGACTGAGAATTTCCAAAATTAATGTCAGACACCAGACCAGAGATCCAGGAAGCTCAGAGAACACCAAGCAGGATAATTGTTAAGAAAAAGAAAAAAAAAGCAAAAAACCCCACACAGATACATACCCACAAGCATGTCATATTGAAAATGCAGAAAATCAAAGATAAAGACAAAATCTTAAAAGAAGCAGGGGCGGGGGGATCCCTTATCAATAGAGGAACCAGGATAACAATTATGTCAGATTCTCCTCAGAAACCACGCAAGGAAGAAGAGGGTGGAGTGAAATATCGGATGTGTTTAGAGAAAACAGGCACCAATCTAGAACTCTATTCTCTGCACAATCACGCCTAAAAAGTTGAAGAAGAAATAAAGACTTTCTCAGACAAAAATCAAGGGAATTTGTTGCCAGTAGACCTGGCTAGCAAGAAATGTTAATAGAAATTTCTGAGATAAAAGGAACATGATATAGGGAGAGACTGGGATCTATGTAAAGAAAAGTAGAGCATTGGAGAAGGGAAAAGTAAAGGAAAAATACAAACTTTTGTTTTTCTTATTCTTAATTGATCTAATGGATAAGTTTATTCAAAATAACAGTAGCAACAC
>NW_012134636.1:2403884-2405638 GCF_000956105.1 Propithecus coquereli | reverse complement strand
GGACAGAGCTCTGTCCTCCTTGCTCTTCCCCATGGCTGCTGCTGTGGGTGGACGGGGAGGCCACGGGGCTGTGCTCGGGGGCTACGCTAACTCCGGGACTCCCCCGCTCGCTGCCTAGAGGACTCGCAGGCACTGTGGCTGGACTGGTTGGCTCCAGTGTCTCCTGTCCCTGGATCCAAACGTCCTTGATGAGTTCCGGGAGGGTGGGCCTCAACTTGGGATCAACGGTGAGGAACTTCCTCAGAAGTGTTCTCAGCTCTTGGGAAAAGAATGCCGGTGTCACATACCTGCCCTCGGTGATGTCAGTTTTCATTTCCTCCCAGGTGTCACCACCAAATGGCATACGCCCGGCTACTATGGTGTAGAGGATGACACCCAGGCTCCACACGTCCACCTCTGGTCCCCTGTATTCCTCCTGCAGGAACATTTCTGGCGCACAAAAACAAGGCGTCCCACAGAAGTTGTACAGGTTATCCTCGTCACTAAAAGTTGCGGCTAAGCCGAAGTCAGCTAGTTTGATGTTCCCGCGCTCATCCAGTAGGATGTTGAGGGGCTTCAGGTCCCGGTGGACGATGTGGTTCTCGTGGCAGTGCTGAACCGCAGCCAGGAGCTGGCGGAATATGGGCCGGGCATCCTCTTCGCTCAGGCGGCGGTGTCTCACTACGTGGCCGAAAAGGTCCCCACCACTGGCATACTCTGTGACTAAGCAAAGGATGTCTTCATCCTCGATGACGTTCAGAAGCTTGATGATATTTGGGTGGTTTAGGACCCTCATGGACTGGGCCTCCATGTTGCCACATTCCAGACTGGGGAGTTTCTTCTTAAATATCATTTTCATGACCACCTCGTTACCGGTGGGAAGGTGCTTGGCCAGCATCACCTCGCCATAGGTGCCGGAGCCAATTGTCTTGAGGATGTTATATTTGTCAAATTCCTCCATGAATGAACTGGAGGCAAAGGCCTCCTCCATGGTCACCTCTATGCTAATGCTACACTAACTGTGCTTACTAACTAATGAACACTCCCAACTCTACTAAGCAGGCTAAGGGTACTAACAGTACTAACTACACTAATCTGAGAATACTAACTATAGGAACTACAGTAAAAATATTAATAAAAAATGCGAAATAGGGTAACAATACTAATTATACTAACACAACAAAAGAACGATACTAAATATACTATCCTAATAAAAAACAATATTAACTACGCTACGCAAATGCCACTAACAAACAATACTAACAATAATATGGTAATGAAACAAACAAACAATACTAACAATAATATGATAACAAAACTAACAAACTACTATCTTATGCTAACACAACTAACAAACAATATTAACTATACGAACTATACTGGCAAAGTTGAATAACAAGAAAGAACACTAGCGCTACGGTCTACCACAGGTCACCAAAAGCAGCTTCCTGGGCAATAATGACCAAAATCCTAGGCACAGCCAGGGGCTTATATAGCTGTCAGGAATTCCATAACAGTGGCTCTTTATGAGGTCAGAGCAAGAAATGGGCCAATCACCGCTGGGTATAACCTACAGTGTTTTTTTCCTTTTTTGGTCGCAAGAACATTTTCCTCTTTAAAGAAAACAAGTGTTTTCTGTTTACATAGTTATAGAGATTGATATTTAGTTTATTGGAAATTTAAACCTATATAATCCTTCTGGAACCTTTCCATTTATAATCTGAAAATCTGTAATAAATTTAGGCTTTTAAAGACCTCATAATATGTATACTTAA
>NW_012134636.1:2399666-2402746 GCF_000956105.1 Propithecus coquereli | reverse complement strand
AAAAAAAAAAAAAGAAAAAGAACAAATTGGATTGGCGGTCTTATACTTCCTGTTTTCAAAACTCCTTATAAGCTCCAGTAATCAAAACAGGATGACGCTGCCATGCACTGACTTAGAGAGCAATGGGGTAGAATGTTAAGCCCTGAAATAATCCTGCTCATGGATGGTTAAATGATTTTTAACAAGGGTGCCAGGACCATCCAGTGGGGAAAGGGCAGTCTCTTCAGCAAATGGTGCTTGGAGAACTGAAAATCCACATGCAAGAGAATGAAGTTGGACCCCGATGTAACACCATACACAAAAATTAACTCACAGCGAATTGAAGATCTACATGCTAAGGGAAAAACTATAAAACTCCCAGAAGAAAATACAGGAGGAAAGCTTCAGACAATGGGTTTGGCATTGATTTTTCGGGTGTAACACCAAAAGCACTGGCTATAAATTAAAAGCAGGTAAACTGGACTACATCAACATCTAAAATTTCTGTGCATCAAAGGACACAGCAGAGCCAAAGGCTTATGGAATGGGATAAAATATCTGCAAATCATATACCTGATAAGTGGTTCACACCTACAATATGTAGAGAACGCCTACATGTTGACAACAATAAAACACATAACCCAATTATACAACGGACAAAGGACTTTAATAGATATTTCTGCAAAGGTGATATGCAAATGACCACATGCTCATGAAAGATGCTCAGCATCAGTAGTCATCAGAGAAACGCAAATCAAACCACAATGGAAAACCGCTTTCCACTCCTTAGGATGGCTACTATCCCAACAACACAGAAAACAATTAAGAGTCAGAGAAGACGTACAGAAATTGGAACTCTCATGCATTGGTGGAGCAAATGGACAATAGAGTCACTGCTGTTGAAAATAGTATGGTGGTTTCTCAGAAAATTAAACAGAACTATTATGTCATCCAGCAATCCCCCATATGGACATATAACCAAAGATATTGAAAGCACAATCTCAAAGAGGTATTTGTCCACTCCCATTCATCGCAGTGTTATTCACAATAGCCAAAAAGTGGAAGCAACCCAAGTGTTCACCAGTGATGAATGGATGAACCAAATGTGGTCGATACATACAGTGGACTGTCATTCAGCCATAAAAATGAAGGACATTCTGATGCATGCTACCACATGGATGAACCTGGAAGACATTGTGCTGAGTGAATATGTCAGTCATAAAAGGTAAATACTGTCTAATTCCACTTATGTGAGGTACTCAGAGTAGTCAAACTCATGGAGACTGGAAGTAGAAGGGTGGTTGCTGGGGGGCATGGAGATTAGGAACTTATTGATTATTGGGTACAGAGTTTCAGTTTATGAGATGAGTTGTGTACATAAACGGTGGTGATTATTGCACAATAATGCAAGTGTACATCACGCCACTGAACTGTGCATGTAAAAATGCAAAGCTGAGAGGTTTTTTGTTATGTGTATTTTATCAGAATCAAAAGAAATAATGTTTTAAAATTTTAATGAAAATATTGATGGAAAATAAAGGCAGGGATGTAGGGGAACTGTTAGTAGCACTTTCAATTGATGGAACCACTTTCAGAAAGATATTTGGAAGTAACAATGTGCTCCCCATGGTCTAGGAGTCTCACTTTTAGGGATACACTCAACAGAAATGCCTATGTGTGTCACCAAAGAGGAAGGTGCACAGATGTTCTTAGCAGCCCTGCAGGTCAGAGCCCCAAACTGGAGGGAACCGAAGTGTGCACAGTAGCATGGGTAAATCTATTGCCCTATATTCATGCAACGGCATAATATATAGAAATGTGGATAAAGGATGTACAATGTGTGACAAATGAGGAATCTCATGAACAATATTGAGTCAAAGAAGCCAGATACAGAAGAGTTTAGCCTCAGTGATTTCCTTTATAGAAACTGTAGCATCAAGCAAAATTGAGGTGTGGGGGTAGAAGTCAGGGTAGTGGTTTCCTTGGGGCAGGGGTAGACATCAGATGGGTCTCCAGGAGGTTTTGGTGTTTTTTTTATCTGGGTATAGGATATGGGATGTGTTCAATATGTGGGAAAAATTATTGTAAATTATACATCCATGTGAATTATACTGAAATTAAAAATTTTTAAGTTAAAAACATCAGATTGCATACCAAGCCCAGGCTTTAACTGAGGAGGTAAAAGACCTCCACAGGGAGAACCATGAAACACTGAGGAAGGAAATAGCAGAGGATGTAAATAGGTGGAAAATCATATCATGCTTGTGGGTTGGCAGTATCAACATTGTTAAAATGTCTATACTACCCAAAGTGATCTACAGATTCAAGGCAATCCCTGTTAAAATACCAAGATCATTTTTCATAGATCTAGAAAACATAATTCTATGTTTCACATGGAACCAGAGAAGACCCTGTATAGCAAAAGCAATCCTAAACAAAAAGAACAAATTGGGGGGCATCAATTTACCAGACTTCAAGCTATACTACAAGGCTATAGTAACTAAGTGGCTAATTAGTTACTATATGTGGCAGAAGAACAGAGACGTAGACCAATGGAACAGAACTGAGGACCCAGATATAAAACCATCGTCATATAGCCATCTAATCCTTCACAAAGCAGACAAAAACATACACTGGGAAAAGAATCTTTATTCAATAACTGGTGCTGGGAAAATTGGATAGGCACGTGTAGAAGATAGAAACAGGATCTGTACCTTTCACTTCTCACAAAAATCAATTCATGGTGGAGGACAGACTTAAAACTAAGGCATGAAACTATAAGAACTCTAGGAGAAAATGTTGGAAAAACTCTTCTAGACATTGGCCTAGGCAAAGAATTTATGAGGAAGACCCCAAAGGCAATCACAGCAACAACAAAAATAAATAAATGGGACCTGATCAAATTAAAAAACTTCTGTACAGCCAAGGAAACTATCATGAGAGCAGACAACCTATAGAATGGGAAAAAATATTCGCATGCTGCACATCTGATAAAGGGCTGATAACTAAAATCTATATAGAACTCAGGCAAATGAGCGGGAAAAAATCAAACAGCGCTATCAAAAAGTGGGCAAAGGACATGAACGGAAACTTTTTAAAGA
>NW_012134636.1:2399307-2399616 GCF_000956105.1 Propithecus coquereli | reverse complement strand
CTGAAAGAGCAGTTAGGCAAGAGAAAGAAATAACAGGCACTCAAATTGAAAAGGAAGATGTAAAGTTATCAGTTTGCGAAAGACATGATCCCATATGTACAAAACACTTAAGATTCCACAAAAGAACTGTAAGAACTAAAGTAAATTTAGCAAAGTATCAGGCATATGTAGTCTCAAAGGATCCCAAATAAAACAATCTTGAAAAAGAACAAATTTGGCCGGGCGCGGTGGCTCACGCCTGTAATCCTAGCTCTCTGGAAGGCCGAGGCGGGCGGATTGTTTGAGCTCAGGAGTTCGAAACCAGCCTGA
>NW_012134636.1:2395606-2397829 GCF_000956105.1 Propithecus coquereli | reverse complement strand
CTGAAGGACACTGGTTCCACTACAAATCCTCAGTAACCTTCATGGTGCCAAGTATAATGGTCCCTTCTTGGTCACCCTCTTGCTCACTTTCTGAGTGGTCTTCAGCACTAGGTGGCCCCATTTTTCTTCCGGAAATCCTCTCTTCTCAGAGATGAATGTCGTTGCATTTACCTGGCTTTCCATCTACCTGACTGGCTACCCTTTCTCTGTCTCTTTCATAGACTCTTCCTCTGCTCCATCTCTAATATTGGTGTGCCCCAGAATTCACAGCAAGGCTCTCCATGCTTCTCTTTCTGCGCCTTCTCCCTAACTCATCTCTCTCATTAAGTATTGTCCACATGCCCGTGACTCCCAAATGCTTATCTACTTCCCTATCCTCTCCTCTGACTTACAGACCCCTGCACCTGAATGTCTAACAAGCACCTTAAACTTAACAATGCAAACAGGACTCCTCCCCCAACTCTCCTTTCCTCTCGGTCCAGTATCGGTGTCACTAAACCCTATGTTGTGCATGCCAAAACTCAGGAATCCTCTTTGGCTTTTTGGATTTTCTACCTACTCTAGAGCCAAAATGATATATATCCAAAATCCAGCCACTTTTATTCTATTACATATTCATGCCATCATGTAATACAATATATGATCTATTGATACATACGACTATTGTGGCAAGATGTGCTAGATGCTCACACATCCTCCTCACATAAGAAGACTACACTTCCCAGGCTCCTTTGTGGTTACTTTAAAACCATGTGAGTGAGTGCTAGCTGTTGGAATATGGAAGGAGTTCGTATATGCCACCTGAAGCCAAGCCTCTAAAATGTCCCACTCGATCTTCCCTTCACAGCTAGAAGCAGGGTACCAGGACCTGACTGAGTTGTGAGTCCTTTCATCCCAGGCCCTGGGACACCTTCTGGGGCAGTCATCCAGAGTCACCTTCCAACCACATCACAGTGCACAAAGAATGAGAAATAAACATTTTTGTGTTGAGCAACTGAGATTTGGAACCTTTTCTGGCACTGCAGCTAGCATGCACACTAACAGACACATATATATAAACCACATGCAGAGATTGATCCACTTAGAACAGCAGTTACCTCTGCGAAGGTGGAACATTAGCCTAATCTGAAATACTTTTATTTTTCACAAGGATAAGAAATATATGTATTTCAGGTGCAGAAAACAATTAA
The DNA here is from genome assembly GCF_000956105.1 of Propithecus coquereli. NCBI lineage: Eukaryota > Metazoa > Chordata > Mammalia > Primates > Indriidae > Propithecus > Propithecus coquereli. The sequence continues at coordinate 2,396,639 of NW_012134636.1, read as the reverse complement.
TTTTAAAAGACAATCCCTGTATTCCCCTCCTCGTGCTGCTGGAACATCCTATCTACCAACTGCCCTTCCCCCAATACCCCTGAGTTCCTTCATCTCCATGGCCTTGGTGCAGGACTAGGCCAGGAAGGGAACTAAGAGACAGGAAATGAACCGGTCAACAGATATACTAGTTACCAGCACTCATCAGCCAGGCCCTGGGAAGGGTGCAAACCAGGCTCCAGCAGGGGAATGAGTCATGCTGTCTGGCCTTGAGCAGTTCCATAGTCGGCAATTTCTTCACAGAGTGACCGCACTTCGCAAGGAGCTGTGCTGGGTTAACAAGCTCATATGCTAAAGATGGATTTACCTAGAATCCAAGACGGTCCATCCTCTGAGTCTACTGCTTCATCTGTGTCCAAAGCTAGCAGAAGAGGCAGAACAGATAACTGCATCATGGCTAGGATAGAGGTTTCTGCTCAGATAGGGTTAGGGAGGACAAAAAGGGAAAAGTGCTCAAATCAGGAAGGCAAGGAAGACTTGCTTAAGGAGGGTCTTAATGATTGGGTAGGAGTTCACCAAGAGCACCTAGAGTAAGGGAAGGCACATGCGAGCCAGAGGGACCTACACGTGAAAGGGCACAGAGGGGTGCAATTATCTTTTGCTTTCAAGGCACTGATAGCTCCAGTTTGGTAGAGGCACGGGGTGTGCGAATGGGGCAGGCAGTCAGGGCAGGCTCCCTGTATGAACTTAGACTTGATCCACAGGGCTGCAGATTGTGCCCTTGGTGTCTGCCTAAGGGGGAAAGACTGAAATCCAGTAAAGCTCAACTCAACAAGCCACACACCCTGGCACAGGGGTGAACGCACCAGGAGAAAGGGGTGCCACGTCCACAGTGCCCAAGGTGTTGCTCCGTCTTTCAGGAGCCCTGTTTACCCTGCCCTCAGGATCACAGCTTTCAAAGCCTTTTTACACACAGGATCTCATTGAACTCTCACAGCTCCATCAAGGAGGGATTGTGAGCAACACTTTATAGATGAAGAAACTGAGGCTGACA
>NW_012134636.1:2392666-2395546 GCF_000956105.1 Propithecus coquereli | reverse complement strand
CCAAATGCTGGTGAGGATACAGAGCAATGGCAACTCTCCTTCATTACTGGTGGGAAAGAGATCAAAATGGAGTACCACTTTGGAAGACACTTTGGTAGTTTCTTATGAAGATAAACAAAATTTTACCATAAGATCTGGCAATCACACTTAGAGAACCAGGCATGTATTGGGAACTCCAGAAATATGTCATCACCTTCCCCACCCCCTGCCATACTTCCAAGGTGTGCTCAGCTCAGTCCCCAAGGAGGGGCTCTCCATGTTCCATGGTAGACTATTATATTTTTCTCCCAACTTGAGAGTATTAGAAATAAGTATAGAAATAAGTCATTTTATGTCTTTATCAAGTTACCTGGGGCTCTCCCAGCTTTATTCTGTCTAGTTCTTCTTGTCATATAGAACTCAGTGTTCAGATACAGGCTCTGGCAGGCTGTCTTTGATTGGGGTGAGTGGCTTTCTTCCGTGTGGAGAAGAGTGAGGTAGGATGTTTACTTCCACCTTCAGAGCTGCTCAGTTGCTTAACTTCTTGCAGTTTCTAATCCTTACTTGACTTCTTGTTACCACTTGGCTCAGAGGAAATGACAAATACTGCTATCATCCTTATTCTCCCGGACCTCTCTGCATTTGGCCATCCACTTGCTCTAGTCTCAAGGAATGGCACTGATTCCTATTCTTATCCTGAACTTTGATCATCTCCCCTAAACAATCACAATCTTATGCATCTCTTCTGTATTTTTTATGTACCAAGTTCTACCAATGACCTCTTCTTCACCCGAGATAATGTGGTTGAATCTCTCTCAACTTCATGATCTTTAAGCCCTGGAAGACTTTGGGAATAGGGATGGACATGGTATTTTCTAAGATGTGCTCATGATGGAACCATGATATGTTCTTTAAAAAGGCAGCATCCTCTATGTGACCAGCTTCTGCCTGGACAGACACACCTGATCCTTCCAAGAAATCCTCCTTCTAAGGGAAGTGTTAACAGAAGTTGACCTTATTTTCTCGGGGGCTTCTCTGAACTTCTCTTTCTTGTACTTTCAAAGCTGGGATCCTTCTTCCCTGGAAAAGTGGATAAAGCCCCCAAATCACCTTTAGGCACTGATCTGGAATTTCCAAAGCAGCAACTATCACTTGTCAGGGGAGCAGAGAAATACACTAGTGTTATTGTTCTTGACGGCATTAACTTTGGATACTTCCTTACATAAGTTACTGTGAGTGTGAAAATGACACCTTGAGCAGTTGTAGCCTGAATCAAAGAAACAGCCCAATGTAAGAAAGAAGCAGCAACGTCAGCTCCTGGGGATGCGTTGCTTAACTGAGCAGGAAAACAAGAATCATCACTTTTTCCTAGCCTCATAAAAACATTAGGAAGTTCACAAAATATGACTATATAAATGGTCATTATATTAACTAGCTATTACTTTTGATCGAATCTTGTCTTTTCCATCTCTTAAACATTTTCCTACCCTATCCCTCTTCTGCCATCTTTTCATTATCCTTCACCTAGACATGCACCACCACCATCACCTTCACCTGCAAGTTGACAGCACTGTGCTAAGCACTTTATAAACCTCGTTTCTCCTCAACCTTCAGAGGTCAGGTTGCTATTTTCCTTTTCCAGATAAAGAATGCAGGTCAAGGCTCAGAATAGAGTAGGTTTTTTTTGTTCTAATAAAGCATCCATCAATTAGGTCCAAAATCTCACCTGAGATTTTGAAATTCAAAAAGCACTAAAAACTAAAAGTTTTGTACCTCATTTGTCACCAAAACCTGACCTGATATAACATGAAGCTGTGTATAGTAAATCCCATTTAGATTAAATATTTCTGTGCCCTGCTGCAAATATGTTAGTGTGCATAATTATGGCCCTACCTCTGGCAAAGTAGAGTTACATAATACATATAGCGTACCATATTACCTTTCCCAAACCTAAAATGTCTGCATTCTACGCTCGAAGTTTTAAGGTAAAAAATGGAGAGGTGGCAAGGCATGGTTGTTCATGCCTGTAATCCCAGCACTTTGAGAGGCCAAGGCCAAGCGCTTGAGGCTAGGAGTTTGAGACCAGCCTAGGCAACACAGTGAGATCCTGTCTCTATTAAAAATTAAAAAAAGAAAATTATCTGGGCATGGAGGTATTCCCCTATGGTCCCAGCTACTTAGGAGGCTGAAGAGTGCTTGAGCCTAGGTGTTTGAGGCCAAGCTGTGATTGGGTCACTGTACTTCAGCCTGGGCAACAGCCCTGTCTCTAAAAAGAAAGGAAAACGAAAAGTAAAAGTAAAATCTGGGGAATGAACTGTCCACAATTCGAGCATGCATAGGATAGTGTGTATACTCAGGGCTGTTAAGTATCCTGGAAAAGACCTGACAAGGTCCTAAGCACTCACCTGTGGCTGACCAAGAGGCTTTGTACAAGTAGAAAGTGATGTCTAAGACAGGGTTATAAACTGCCACTCCGAATGTTGAAGGCATGCCCCGACACACACACAGTGCCCCTCAGCAGTCTACAAGACTCACTGGTTCAGTTCGTTCAACAAAACATATTTCCAACTCCTAGCTGACCAATATGGTAACAGAGAACAGAGCTTTCAGTGGACACACACTAGAGAAAAATATAGACTTTCCAGAACGAGCCTATTCCAACACCTCAGAGACCACCATTGTTAATACCCTGCATATATTTTCATCTCATTCTTCTTAATCATAAAAAAGTATCTCTACTTGATGCCCCTACTTCCTCAACTCCTATTCTCCCAGAACTCATCCAACTGGTTTCTGTTGCCAGTACCTGAAGGACACTGGTTCCACTACAAATCCTCAGTAACCTTCATGGTGCCAAGTATAATGGTCCCTTCTTGGTCACCCTCTTGCTCACTTTCTGAG
>NW_012134636.1:2378981-2380571 GCF_000956105.1 Propithecus coquereli | reverse complement strand
AGAGGGCATGCACGTCACCAGAAAAATCTCGGGGCCATCTCAGAATGGTGCTTGTCACATTATGCCAGGTGCTTTCCTGGTCATGTCATTCAATGCTCACGAGAACTCTACAAAATTTTGGAAAAATTATCGTATTGTCTTTATAAAATGCTTTATAAAGTGCTTTTATAAAGAATTCAAGCTATACAGCAAAATGCTATAAAAATGGGGAAAGTAGAGGAATCAACTGCAAATCCTAGTGCCTCAAACCCCAGAATTAATATTAGGCAACATCATTCCAGATATCTTTCTAGGCATATATATGGAAGGAAGGGAGGAGTAAGAGAGAGGATGGGTAGGAGGAAGGAAAGAAGGGAGGCAGGCTGGAAGGGAGGAAAATGAAGAATTTTATTAAAATGAGATCATACTATACAATATGATCATACTACATAGTATGCCAAATTTTAAAATAAAAATAAATGGAGCTTATCTCCATATGAAGTTAACAAAACAAAAAGAAATTTAAGTGAAATAGAAGCGTTGCTAACTTTACATACTTGTTTTGTTATTCAAATGCATCATATTTCTTACAAGATCTCCACCCAGCCCACCCTTTAATGGAGAACATTAAGAGACCAGGGTTCATTTTTTTCTTGAACTACATGTTTCAATCTTAGCATTTATTTTTCCCTGTTACGAAGAATGAGAAAATTAAGTCCCTCACACTTTCTTCCATGCCCGCACCCAACATACTGCTCTCAGGCGTTTGTTTTTATAATGCCAAAGTCTGTAGCATGCACATTCACTCTGCCACCTCCCTTCCTATGGAGATTTAGTCTGACCTCTGGGTTCGTTAGTTGCTCACCTCCAGTCCTGTTACCTTGACTTTTCCCTGAGTTTCTTATTTAGATTTAGCTCTTGGTTGGCATAGCCCCACCTTATAGATGGGAACATTAAGGCTTGCTCTAAGTCACTTTGCCCATGGCAAATCAGTGCAGGAGTGGAGATTCCCACCGTATTTTCCTGACTCCAGAGAGAGTATTCAGGAGAGCCACAGCAGCTGTGAGATTTTCAACTTGGGTGTTGGCATCTAGGGAAGGAAGGAGTCACTCTCGCTTCTTGAATCTTCTGGGGCAGCCAGAGGAGCCTGGACAGGACTTGGGACTAACTCTGCCTCAGGGGGTCCGATTAGAGGTTGGACAGGTTTCCTGTGGTGCATCTAACCCAGCCCACCCCAGAGATCTGAGGAAGGAATTACTGACACAGGTGGCTGGTACTCTTGGCCTAGATTTTTCTGGAAACTGAGAACAGAGAGCAGAAAGGACAATGAGGAAGCCCAATGCATCTATTTTCATCCTACTAGAAACAACAACAACAAAAAATCTTCCAACCCAGGAGCCTGAACAATAGCTTTTTTATTAGAAAAAAATTTGAGGACGGCAGCCCAGAGGAAGGCAGTCATGGTTGCCATGGCAGCTCAACCATGCCATTGTGTCCCAGGCTCCCTCTTGTTTTCCATTCTGTCATTTTTCGCAAGACAGCTTCCATAGGAAGGGAAAGAAAGGGAAACCTGAGGGGCTACAAGCCCAGTGTTTTCCACCTGCATCTCAC
>NW_012134636.1:2365533-2367563 GCF_000956105.1 Propithecus coquereli | reverse complement strand
GGATTGTTTGAGCTCAGGACTTCGAAACCAGCCTGAACGAGAGCGAGACCCCATCTCTACCAAAAATAGAAAGAAATTAACTGGACAGCTAAAAATATATAACAAAAATTAGCCAGGCATGGTGGCACATGCCTGTAGTCCCAGCTACTTGGGAGGCTGAGGCAGTAGGATTGCTTGAGCAATCCTAGGAGTTTGAGGTTGCCGTGAGCTAGGCTGACGCCACGACACTCTAGCCCGGGCAACAAAGTGAGACTCTGTCTCAAAAAAAAAAAAAAAGAATCTATTGCACTCCTGCTGAGAGGAATGATCTGACAAATTGTCTCTTTTCTTATCTAACTAAGCACTCTGTTCAAATTCTCCCTGCACTCCAAAGCAGTGTCCATCTCTGATGGTGGTAATGGCCCAACCCACAAATGACTACAGCATGAGGCACACTCATGCTTTGTTTTTGAGGACATAAAGCAAGCGGAAAAGCATTTTCCTGGGGCCTGAAGAGTGTTATTCCTGAAATAAATGTTCAGAGTTATAGGTTACCAGTTTCCAAGTGTTCATTGAAGAGAACTCAAACTCTGTAAAATGATGTAAAGAGGTTTTTTCTGAGCTGAGTGTGTGTGACTGCAGCCTGGGAAACATGCCCTCAGGAGGTCTTGAGAAAATGTACCTGAGGTAGCCAGGTTAGTTTGATTTTATACATTCATGGAGACAGGAATTACACGTAAGATTGTAAGTCAATATAAGGAAGAAATGCCTTGGTTTGGCCCGAAAAGGTGAGACATCTTGAAGCTGTGGGGGAGCTTACAGGTTATAGGTGGGTTTAAAGATTCTTTGATTTGTAATTGGTTAAAGAAGTGAAGCTTTGTCTAAAGGCTTGGAAGGTTTTAGGTTAAGGATGTCAGTTATTCAGAGACAAACCAGGGGACATTTACCACATTTACCTAAATGCATGTGATCTGTTAAGTAAATTGATGGTCTGCAGGTGTGGTTTATGCTTTGTCTTACATGACCTTAGGCCTGTTAATCATTTAATATCTTGTTACAAAGAGTAACTGCAAAAGGGAGGCATGTCTGACCTCCCTTCTCACTGTAGCTGGCAACCCGGCTTTAAGGTTTTTCTGGGGTCCTTTAGGCCAAGGGTGGGGGTCCATTAAGCTGGCTGGGGGAGCTTCAGATTGCATTTTAGTTCACACAGGTGAGAGGCACCATGTGGTCATCCTCCTCCTCCTCTTCCTCTCTCTCCTCTTCTTTTTCTTGTCACAGCCTTATGGAGATAAAATTCACATAACAAAATTCACCCCATTAAAATGCTTTTTAGTATAGTCACAAGTTGTGCAACCATGATCACTAATTCTGGAATATTTCATCACCCCCAAAAGAAACCATGTACCCATTAGCAATTAGCAGTTGTTCCCTGTACTCCCTCCCACACCCAGCCCCTAGCAACCACTCAGCTGCTTTATGTCTTTATGGATTTGCCTATTCTGGACATTTCATATAAATAAAATCACATGGTATGTGACCTTTTGTGTTTGTCTTTTTTCACTTAACATGTTTTCAAGGGTCATCCATGTCATGGTATGTTTCAGTATTTCATTCCATTTTTTGGCTAAATAATACTTAAGATGATATGGGTACCACATTTTTTTTGTTTATACATCAGCTGATGGACATTTGGGATGTGTGTCCACTTTTTTTTCTATTGTGAATAGAACATTTGTGCACAATTTTTTTGTGGACATGTTTTCAATTCTCTTGGGTCTATACCTAGCAGTAGAGTTGCTGGGACATATGGTAATTCTATGTATGTTTTGAGAAACTGCCAAACTGATTTACAAAGTATTTGTGCAATTTTGCAACTCAGCCAGCGATATATGAGGGTTCCAATTTCTCCACATCCTTATTAACACCTGTAATTGTCATTTTGATTTTAACTATCCTAGTGGGTGGGAAGTAGTATCTGACTGTTTGTTTTTTTTTTCATTTCAGCATATTATGGGGGCACAGATGCTTAGGTTACGTATGTTGCCCTTGCC
>NW_012134636.1:2353150-2354500 GCF_000956105.1 Propithecus coquereli | reverse complement strand
GCCCCGACTCTTTCCAGAGGAACCCTCCCCACTTTTGTCTCAGTGGTTTGGATGGGGGTCCCAGTTGGGCAGGGACCTAGACCAGGCTAAACAGAATATCATTCACTCTTTTCAACAGTGTTTGGTTCATGGATGGGCACATGACCTAAGCCAGACCAATGAACTATAATTCTGGGACTTCTTCTGAAACAATTAGGGAAGAGACATTATTTTTCCACTGGAGTTGCTAAACCATAGTGTTCCCCCGGCATTATAAAGTTTTACTGCATAGATAAGGCCTACTGAGTGTGTAGCCAACCACAGGAAGGGGGAACAGAGGAACAGGGGTGACAAAGGGGAGGGTGGTGAGAAGAAATATCTGATACTTTTAGATTTCTTGGATCCAGACATGCCTACAGTTACCACTTTCAGACTTTTCTGACGTGAGGCAATTCCTTCCCTGTTTTCTCAGGCCAGTTTGTTTTGTGTTGTTTCTTGCAAACAAATGAGTCCTGACTGTACACCTCAGGTAGAAGCTGAGAATGATTCCAGAAAATGATTGGAAAATTTAGTCAAAGATGTAAATGTCCAATTGGGAGGTGAGACTGGAGCAAAGCGTGCAGGAGGCCAGACAGGAATATTCTGTGGCCTGAACTCTGGCCAAGCAGAGGAGAGCTTCTTAGTACAGAACATGGAATGCCCAAAGGAGACACACACATAGCCAGGCTCTTATTAGCACTGTGACTTTGGGCAAGTAAACTGCTAAGCTTTGGATTAGTATAAGACAAGGATAATACCCATTTTCGAGGCGGTTATCATGAAATGTAAATGAAACAACACCGTTATTCAGTGCCAGGCATTTTATATTTTTAAAATATCAGCTTCTTTAGATTCTTCTAGATATTACTTTAAAAAGTTAAAAAAAAATTTTTGTACAAACAGGGTCTATGTTGCCCATGCTAGTCTCGAACTCTTATTCTCAAGCTACCCTTCTGCCTCAGCCTCCTAAAGTGCTGGGATTTACAGGTATGAGCCACCAACCTGGCTAGATATTACTTTTTGACGTCATATTTAAAACATCATATATTTCTGGTAAATTACCTAACATCTCTACATATTTACTTATCTATCTTACCTCACAGATTGTTGTGAAGGAACAAATGAAACACCCCACTTGAAAAGCTTACTCTAGTGGCTAGCACATAAGTGTTTAATAAGAATTGTATAGGAAGTACATAGTAGGATGGTGAAGAAAACAGTTTCTGGAGTTAAATTTCCCAGATTCGAATATATTCAAATCAAAATTGTGTATAGGAAATCATATGATTAGATTCCTATCCTCCATTACTAATCCATTTCAGGTGGAGATAA
>NW_012134636.1:2351874-2353100 GCF_000956105.1 Propithecus coquereli | reverse complement strand
ATGTGAAGCCTGATCTCTAGTTATATCCTTACTGGCATCATGAAGTATATTTTCACACCCTGAAGATTAAAATATCTTTCATGAGCCCAGCAGATTTATGTAGAGAACAATTCTTGCTTATATGGAACCTAATCCATTTATTTATACCTGCCTTGTTCCAAAAAGGACTTAATGAGACTTACAAACAGGTAAGATAAATGAACAATAGGTAAGAAGAGTAAAGTGAAGGGGGACATAGGAGCAAACTAGTCCAGTGAGCTTAGAGTGTGTAGCAGAAGTAGACTGGACATTCGGCTCCTCCCGAGAGCAGCCACTGCCGAGAGGGATATATAGGGGTGTGCGGCTTGCACTGTCTGTAGGGAGCAATCTCACTATTCAGAAAAAGCATTGACTTTTTGCAGTATCGATACGAGAGGGAAATTTTACTAATGTGTCCTTGTAAACCATTTTTTTTTTCCAGGAAGCAGCTTCATGGCCTGTTTTTTATTCTGGCCCTCCACAAAGGCCACTGGCATCCCGTCACAGCACAATTGGGTAGGGGCAGTTTCGCAAGGCACCAGTTGAATGGCATTTCATTGGGGATCGATAGAGGAATGTTCGCACAGCATGTCCTTCAGTCAATCCCCCATTAATACTATGTCTCTAGGCCAAGCTTTAGAAAGGTATTGAACAGCGTGTAGTCATACTCCCCGTGGGGGCCTCAGGTGGAGCTATGCAGTTAAGTGCAAAACCCTATACTTTAAAAAACACTGAGCTGGGGAGAAGGATTGACATCCTCTTGTGAAAGATGAGGAGGAGGATGAGTGGGAGTATCTGTAGGGGAAGGCCAACATACTCCTTCAAGAGTCATTTGGGGTTAGAGAGCAGAAATAGCTTCTGTTTGTGTTGTTTCTTACAGCTTTAACTTAGCAGGGATGTTCTAAAGGGATAAAGGATGACTTAAAAAAAGACGCCCTATGAGTCAAAGTCAATGATTGCTGTCTTACACACAATCTACTTCCAGCGTTTTAAAGATTCGATGTTGAAATGTAAATGGTTACTGAGACACTTTAAGAAGTACTTACAAAATCACAATTTTACTATCTCTCTGTTAAACTTTTCATGAAGAATTCTTTTAAATTGATTTGTTCGTAAAAGTGCATATACTTTTAATATACTGTATGAAGCACTAAAGTGATTTTTTTTGACACACAGATCCAGACCTTTAAAATCGAGTCTGACTTACT
>NW_012134636.1:2349736-2351824 GCF_000956105.1 Propithecus coquereli | reverse complement strand
TAAGAAAGGTAGAGATGTTTGCTGCTGTAGAAGACATAGCTACACAGAAAGAGTGTTATATAAAATATGGATCCCTATAATTTTGTAGGGCTTCCCAGTGGTAGGGTTTAAAGGTACTAGAAATTAAATTATTTATTAAATAATACTGTAGGGGCTCAAATAATTATTTTAGCTTTTGAAATGTCTAATATGCCTGCATAGCAACTATATTTTTGCAAATTCTTTGCTTTAAGAAAGGTAGAGATGTTTGCTGCTGTAGAAGATTAAATGGGATTATAAAACTCCTATCTCCTTCTGTGGTGTTGATGGGGTTATTTTTGTTATTAATACATGAAGAAGTGAGGCTATTTGAAGTTTTAAAGCATAATTTCACAAGCTTTGGAATATAGCCAAGTATATAATGAAAAATTTACAATGTGTTTCCTTTTCTGACTTTTGGCTATAACACAGAATTCATTTCCATGGTTATATTTTTCACTATTGGTGGTAATTATTGGGGTTTTAACAGGTGATAATTAGTCGTGCTGTTTTCCTTGATCCGTGCTAAGAAAAAAATAAGAAATAGGATGCAGGAGTCAGACAGACAGAAATCAAAATACCAGCTTTATTACTAATGAAATTGGCTGGAAAGCATGGCTTGGGTATGTAGACACAAGGATTTTCCTGGATCATTATAATTAGGTTCAGTTTGAGTGCTAGAAAACTCACAGTAACAGTGGCTTAACCAAGGCAAAGACTTCCTCATTGAAAAGTTCAGATTTGTCAGATCAGGACCAGTAGAATGTTCTACAGTACCAGACACCTAAACTCCTTTCTATCTTGTTGATTTGTTATGCATGGCTTCCTTTCTTAGAGTCATCTTGGGGTCTGGGATGGCTACTCCAGCTCTGGTCATAACGTATACATTCCAGCCAACAGGAAGGAAGAGGAGGAGAAGGGTGGAAATCTCCATTCAAGGATACATCATTTTTGCTTATATTCCATTAGCTGGAACAAAATCACTCAGCCATATGTAACTAGAGAAGTGAGTATTCTGGGTAGCATAGTACCCAGGTAAAATAGAGAATTTTATTATAGAAGGAAAGAAAGAATAATAATGGACGACTTGTATTCTCTGCCACATTCCTGACTTAAACTTATGCATCCAGAGGCAAAGCCAGACAACCACCAGCGTTCCTTATAAAGACGGGCAAGCTGCTTGCCACAGAGCAGACTTCCCTCAAGAGTAAGTTGCTTGGCGCTTGAAGCTCGGACTTGGGGGGGAGGAGGGGCAAGGGCAACATATGTAACCTAAACATCTGTACCCCCATAATATGCTGAAATTAAGAAAAAAAGGATAAGTTGCTTGAAAGAGGGGAATGCATAAGACGCTGAGCCACACATGCTTGGTTCTCTCATTCCCACCCAATGGCCTCTCTTAGGGGTTGGGCAGTTTCCTTTCTAATTGATGTTTGGCTTTTCTAAGGGGCAGTACAGCGAACTGTCATAAGGTAGGAAAGCAGTACACGATTTGGCACCACAGTAACAAGGTTTTCTTAGTTTTCCATTATCCAGCCTTTCTTTGTCTTCACTGTCCATTAGATTAAGAAATCTTCCTGAATAGTCATAAGAGAGTTCCTCTTCTGGCAAAATGTCTTTGGCTGCAAAGAGTGCCAACCTAGGTACCATTGAGTCAATCCGGACAGGAATCATCAGTAGGTTTGGCTCACAAGAATGATTAAGGAATCTTCCAATATTTCCTAAATAGGTAGGGTCAACAAAAGTTTCCATTATCTGCCCATTATAAACATGTTCCCTGATGGCTATTATGTAATTTGAGTCATATATTGTTTGTAAGTGAATTCTTCTCTGTACTTCAGAGAATCCTAAAACCTCGCCAGCATATTCACAGACAAATCTTCCTTTTGGTATAAATTCCAAGGTACGAAGTCCCCAACCTTTTTTATCTGTCTTGAACACTTGGAGGTGGAACTGCAGACCCCTCTGGACCACTCTGTTTCTGCAGTGGTCACCACACTGGCACAGGACATTGCATTCAAAAACAGGCTTGGCATACTTTGCTTCCGATCCTATATCTCTAAGGCATGA
>NW_012134636.1:2347129-2348646 GCF_000956105.1 Propithecus coquereli | reverse complement strand
AAAGGACTTAATGAGACTTACAAACAGGTAAGATAAATGAACAATAGGTAAGAAGAGTGAAGTGAAGGGGGACATAGGAGCAAACTAGTCTAGTGAGCTTAGAGTGTGTAGCAGAAGTAGACTGGACATTCGGCTCCTCCCGAGAGCAGCCACTGCAGAGAGGGATATACAGGGGTGTGCGGCTTACACTGTCTGTAGGGAGCAATCTCACTGTTCAGAAAAAGCATTGACTTTTTGCAGTATCGATACCAGAGGGAAATTTCACTGATGTGTCCTTGTAAACCACTTTTTTTTTTCTAGGAAGCAGCTTCATGGCCTGTTTTTTATTCTGGCCCTCAACAAAGGGCACTGGCATCCCGCCACAGCACAATTGGGTAAGGGCAGTTCCGCAAGGCACCAGTTGAATGGCATTTCATTGGGGATCGATAGAGGAATGTTCGCACAGCATGTCCTTCAGTCAATCCTCCATTAATACCATGTCTCTAGGCCAAGCTTTAGAAAGGTATTGAACAGCGTGTAGTCGCACTCCCCGTGGGGGCCTCGGGTGGAGCTATGCAGTTAAGTGCAAAACCCTATACTTTAAAAAACACTGAGCTGGGGAGAAGCATTGACATCCTCTTGTGAAAGATGAGGAGGAAGATGAGTGGGAGTACCTGCGGGGGAAGGCCAACATACTCCTTCAAGAGTCATTTGGGGATAGAGAGCAGAAATAGCTTCTGTTTGTGTTGTTTCTTACAGCTTTAACTTAGCAGAGATGTTCTAAAGGGATAAAGGATGACTTAGAAAAAGAAGCCCTAGCAGTCAAAGCCAATGACTGCTGTCTTACACACAATCTACTTCCAGCGTTTTAAAAATTCAATGTTGAAATGTAAATGGTTACTGAGATACTTTAAGAAGTACTTACAAAATGAAAATTTTACTATCTCTCTGTTAAACTTTTCATGAAGAATTCTTTTAAATTGATTTGTTCTTAAAAGTGCATATACTTTTAATATACTGTATGAAGCACTAAAGTGATTTTTTTTGACACACAGATCCAGACCTTTAAAATCGAGTCTGACTTACTGCAGTTTCTAACCAGGAGTGCATATTATTCCTTGCTGAAAAATAGTTTTGCTTATTTTTACTTATAAGTTAAAAAGATACTGGAGAATCTAGTGAAGTGATACATTTTTAAAAATTCTGCAATTAAAGTTTCTGCACAATTTAAGATCATTTAGGGATTAAGATTACAAACAGTAGCTAATTCCAAATGAGCTGCAGATAACTTCCAAAGGATAATCAAGGTTTCTGGGCAAACTTCCTGTTTAAAGAGAAAAATTTTTCCCCTATGAATTATAATCATTGACCTTGATACCAATAATCATTCCAAATCATTTTACTTTGTGTCTCCATTTTCTCTTCCATAAATAGTAAAATACCATTCCAGAAAGATATTTCACCTGTCTTAAAAAAATTATTGTACTCAAGAATAATCTTTTGAAAAGGTTATTGGTCTTTAAACATTGGCCTAATTT
>NW_012134636.1:2325759-2342964 GCF_000956105.1 Propithecus coquereli | reverse complement strand
ACAGTTATTTTTATAATATCTTTAGTTTTTCATGCCTGAATTCCTATGTGTGCATATGTCTGTGAAGGTGAGGTTTGGAGCAAGCAATTTGTTTTGACCTTTTTTAAGACTGGTTTTATGATCCATAAACATATGGAAGAAAACTAGTTGAAGGCACTTTTAGGCTTGTCATTTAAATATTTCAAGCATGTTTTATCTTCTTGGTAAGAAAGACTCTAAGCTCCTTTAGGGAGGAATCCTGTCTACTTTCTTTAATTCTATCCAGAGCTGTGCATATACACAGGTAGCTAGAACACTGTGGGACTGAGTTTTAATCTCCTGATTTTCATTTATGCCCATCAACTGTAGGTCTAAGATCAATTATAATGCTTTGTCTTGCCACCTGTTTCTCTGCTTTTTAAAATAGATAAGTATTTATTTTAATGTACATTTTGCAAATATAACAAGCACACCAAACTACAGGATTTTGTGAACACTGATGATTAAGATGATTTTAAATGTGGTATGTATATAACTTGATTTGTTTTAAATAAGTTTGTTTAATATTTCAAATGAAGTGAGTTAATATAAAGAAATACATTAGGCACACAGTTTTACACATTGTTCTTGTACATGGCAAAGAAAAATATGACTCAAGATTGGAAACAGGTTTACAGAATTCACACACAATTGTTTTTTGTGTAATAGAACCGATACTTAGTTAAAATTAATCATAAGATGACCCAGTTGTAAACACTTTGAGGGTAGAGAGTGTGTTTTTTATTCACTGTATTCTCTGCAACCCAACCCACTACCTTACATACATTTAGTTCTCAATAAATATTTCTTGAATTTAATTAAGAATGGACTAAAACAGTGGTATTTTGTGTTCATGTTAGATACCTGTAGGTAAGAAAAAAACAAGGTAGCAACCAAGTGTTTTCTGTATCTTCATGTAAGCTCAGGGGCTCCAGCTCAATATAGTTTTTCTATATCCTCATGTGTGTCTTCACCATTTTATCTTCTAGGCTGAGCCTACCACAGCACTCAATTATTTGTTCGATAAAGAAAAGATGTATCAGTGTTTTTGACCAGGAATTCAGCAATACTTGGTGGTTTTGAATAAGTTTCAAGGGACCAGTGTTTAAATTGGGCCAGCCAACCATATTATCAACCAAAACTGCCAAAAGTAGTTTAAGGAATAAAAACCATTTTTGACATTAATATCCTGCTCTACTCTTTGAAAACTGGTATTGAATCCATGATCTTATTTGATCCTCACAACAATTGTAGGAAGAAGAATGGGCAGATAGGGTTCAATATTGATAACAGATGTGAAAAGGGCTATACATTTTTAAATTATGATTCTCATTTTTCAGATGAAGAAGCTGAAATGGCTAAGTCCTGAACTTAGCTCTCCAACCTCTAAGTCCAGTGCTCTTTCCACTTCAAAATTGTTTTCTTTTTTTTTCCCCCTTTTTTGGTCATTCCTTATTCCTTAGGCAACTTTTACGCCAAAGTCAGAGGGATGAGAAAGAGAAGAAAGGGCTTTGAGAACTAGTAGTGAACATTTATTGAGTTCTTATAGTGAATCAGAAATTGTATTTTACCTATAATTCTCAAAGCAATCTGGAAGAGAGGCACTATTTTTCTATTATTTAAACTGTACACAGGAGGACTCTAAAGCTTTAGCCAAAGCTGATTTATATTTGCCCAAGAGCTCACAGCATGAGGGAGACCTCAGCTAAGTCTGACCCTAGGGGGCTGAGTTTTTAACCATCACACTAGGCTGCGCTCCATTAAAAGGCCCCACGGCTTATTTTACGAATGAGACACCTGAGGCCAGAGAGGTAGATTTGCTCCGTATCCCTCACTGAATTGTGAGGACAGAACCTGGACAAAAAGCCAGGTTTTCAGGGCTCTAAGGGATCTCACGACGCCTCTGGCTTTGCACCTTAGGGATGTGCCAGTCTACAGACGGAAGAAGTAACAACCTTGCTAAGGTCATAGGGCGGGTTAATAGAGAAAGACTGAAACCTGTCCACTAAGACCTGTTCCCGCGCTCCGATGGCTGTGCAACAGGGTTAAGAAAAAAGGTCGAGAGGCTCGGGGGCGAGGTGGGGGGACATCGCCTCAGTAACAGGCAGACCCAGAAGTACGACCACGTGGGGGAGCCGCGCGCCCTACCTGGAAGGGCCCGGGCCCGGCCCCCGGCGGCCACGCGCTCACAGGCAGGTTTTCCAGGCCGTGCGCGATATCCAGCTGCTGTGGCGGAACCGCAGGCTCCTCTTCAATCGCTGCCATCCGGAAAGGCCGCGTCTTCTCCACGGCTTCCACGAACATTCACGCGCCTCACGCCGCACCCACTACCCTGACAGGCTCGAGCTCGCAAAGGCTGCTGGGACTCGTGGGTCCCGGGGCCCCACCGCCTCATGGGAGTTGTAGTTGTCGCCTCCTCGCAAGCGGCCAGTGAGGGCGCGTCTCGTCGGTCGCTCAGCTTTCCTTGACTTTTTCAGTCTGGCTCCCTGGTTGATTTGAGCCAGAAGCACAACAGATAATTACAAAACCGTGTAAGGTATGGACAACACCTCGGTAACACGAAATAAAAGGCTTTAGTTTTCCCTGGGAGCATCAGGGAGAGGGCTTTGGAGGCGACGCCACTTGCGCAGGTTTTTGAGGACTTAGGAGACGTTTGCGGGCGTGGAGGGAGGGGCCGCGTTCTAAGCCGAGGGGGGAAATGCACAGCAGGGTTTCCAAAGAGGGGAACGTGCGTGGAAGTTGAAGGACACATTATGGGGCCCCGTAAGGAATTTGTGTTGGGTACGCCCACCCGCTGAGGAGAGGTCTGTTCCCGGTTGCTCTGTTTCCCCCTTCCCCTTTCCCCCTTCATCCTCCCTCCACCCACCCCACAAAAACTCTCCTCCCTGCCGGAAGATTCTGGTAGCCTCAAAATTGCTGAATCCAGTGGAATATTTTAAATCTTGCCAAAGCTCTCTGACATGATTGTCCTACTTCTTGAACCCCTCTCGCCTCCATTCCTATGGCTTCCAATATTAATACAAAGGATTAGGCCGTCAGCCGCTAACCCTGAGGGGATGTTTCTCTTTGAATCCAGTTATGCATCCAGCTAAGCGTTGGGCGTTCTGCGTTCTGTCCAACAGGCTCCTCAGGCTCAAAACAACCGGAATTGACTTCTGCAAACCTTGCTTTTTTCCTTCTTTAAAATCAACTGGGAAAATAATTTGTTCAGGATCTATAGAACCACCAAAGCAACAAACCAGTTTCGCTGTATTCCTTCTCCTTATACTCTCATGCTAAGGACCTCGTGGCCAAGTCTTACTGATTCCACTTCCATGATGTTTTTATTTTCATTCCTTCTTACGTGTTCCCAGACTCTCATTTCTTGCTTGGATTATTGAAGTCATTTTCTTCAATACCCCCAAATCACCCTTACTGTCACTGCTATAATGATCTTTTGAAGATCTGTTATGTTTTGCTCCCTAAAGCCCTGTTTGCTCAATTTTCTCTCAAAGTCTACCTTCTATATTTTGCCTTATAAGGCCCGTGAAGATCCAGACCATACTGATTTCTTTGGTCTCTATTGCTGCTATTCTCTGTTTTGGACCCTTTGTTGTATTGATATTTTTTAAACAAGCCATGCTACTTGGACCTCTGTGCCTTTGTTCATGTTGTATGGTGTCTGTCTGTGCAGCTCGTGTCCCCTTCTCTATATCTTTCCTGACCTCGTGAGGGTGGGAAACCTACGGCCTCAAGGCCACACGTGGCCCTCCAGATCCTCAAGTGCGGCCCCTCGACGGAATCCAAACTTCACAGAAGAAATCCCTTTATTAAAAGGATTTGTTCTATTAAATTTGGATTCAGTCAAAAGGCAGCAGGTTCCCCACATGGGGAAAGATCCAGAAGGCCATGTGGCCCCAAGGCTGCAGGTTCTCCACCCCTCATAAAAATTATACATGTACGGGGGCAGGGAGAGAGAGAAGGAGAAATATTTTGTTTTAACTTAAATGATTTTGGTACATTTATTTGCTAGTCTTTTGATATAAATGGGGTGGGGTGGAGTGGAGAGAGGGAGGAAAAGGTACTGTACTGATTAGAGTTTCACGTCAAGCTTACTCTGAGTTTCAGTTTTGGTATCTTTAAAGTGAGGGCCAGGAACTAAAAGATAGGGAAGCAATCTGAGATCATGACCACCCCTCCCCCCTCACACCCCCCCTCCCAGTCTTTTATACTTTTCTCACCTACACCCACTTCAATGACAAAACACTTTTTAGTGACTTGCCTTTTTAAAAATCTTTTCAGAATGTTCTACTTAATTTCCCTAGAGGGGAAAAACTCTTTGTATTCATAGTTCATCATCTTTTCCTCAGGTGATTACAATAACAGTTATACCTGGTGTTAAGAGGTTTGGGAACAGACACTAAAATCAGGCTTATAAATGTGGGTATCCATGAGCAAGTAATAAAGCCACCTTTTTTTACTGAAGTACACATCTGATATAAAAATACTTTTTCTGAGAGCAGGTTTAGAGGGGAAAATAGGGAATTCATTCTATATAGAAAAAAGCAAATTGTAATGGTTAAGGGCACAGGATCTGGAATCAGCATGCTTAAGTTCATATTCCTACCTTGCCGGTTTCTGACCATGTACAAAAATAGCTAACATTTATTGAGTTATTATTATGTGCCAGACACTGTTTAAGCACTTTACATGTACTAATTCATTTAATTCCCATAATAAGGTACTCGAAACACACACCACAGGGTCATTTTAGATTCAACTAAACATTCAAACTCACAGGACTATCATTGGCCACATCTGGCATTTAGCTTCACTCAAGGTTATAGGACAAGAGCCATATCCTGTCCTATAGTCTCCGTGACCAGCAGAGAGGCTTCAGGTGTTCCCCTTGTGTGGGAATAGTGTTTGTAGCTGTCCACACCTCAGGTCACAGAGCTGTTGGGAGCTTTCTTGTTTGTCCTCCCAGAGGGTGGCTCAAATGTAAGAAGAAGAGATCCTCATTAATAGGATGTGCGGGCATCCTGAATTAGAAGTCTTACTCCATAGGAGCCGCAGACTTTAAGGTAGTCATGTAGTAAATATTTTATCAGATACAGTTGTGCACCTGCTCTTCCTTAAAAGAGGAGATAGGGCTGGGTGCAGTAGCTCATGCTTGTAATCCTGGCACTCTGGGAGGCTGAGGTGGGAGGATTGCTTGAGCTCAGGAGTTTGAGGGCAACCTGAGCAAGAGCCAGACCTGTCTCTAATAAAATTAGAAAAATTAGCCAGGCAGCATGGTGGCACGGGCATGTAGTCCCAGCTACTTGGGAGGCTGAGGCAGGAGGATTGCTTGAGCTCAGGAGTTTGAGGTTGCAGTGAGCTACAATGACAGCACTGCACTCTCCCCAGGGTGACAGAGTGAGACTCTCTGTCTCTCTCTCTCTCTCTCAAAAAAAAAGGAGTTGGTAACTTATGTAATACAATTAGCTGGTTGTAGTGTAATTAAGAAACATAGGAGGGTTTAGGTAAAGTGCTATGGAACTGCAAAAGTAGGAAAGATTACTTCTAGCTGGGGAGATCAGGGAATGCTCCATGAAGAAGAGGCCCTTTGTCATAGGCCTTGAAGGATGGGTAGGATTTGGGCATTCTAGCCAGAAGGAACAGCAGGAGCAAAGGAATAAAGAGAGAGATGTGTATAGGAAAGAGTAATTTCAGATTGGCTGGAGATAAAGTTCCTCTCATTTTTCAGGAATTATGAACAATAAGGGAATTTTGCAGATATTCAAAGGACATGCTGTTCTTTCATTTTAAGAAAATCTTTCGAACACTGATTACATGTATGGTGCTGTTTACCAATTTGGGAATGTACACATGAAGAAGACATGGTGCCCTGGGAAAGCTTGTAATCTAACAAATGACTATATACTTACAGAAAATAATAAGAACTGTAAGAATGTTATGAAGAAAGAATTATGGGAGCCATGAGGAGAACCACATTCCTGTATTTTTGGACTATTGTACCATTTTTATTTTTTAACTGTTTCTTGGTCATAATGTCTGCCCTTTGGAAAACTGTTTTGAAGGATCCATTTTATCTTATTTTTTCTGAAGCTGCCAGTGATGGTGCTTTCAGAATAAGATATTTAGTTCTTGTTGTCCCTTTGGTTTAATTTGTTTTTATCTTGCTGGCAAAGGATCCAAAAGTATTTTATAGAATGTGAGATTAAAATAATGAGAGGATATTTTCAGGCTGATATAACCAATCTTCAGAATGCCCAGCAGTCAGTTTTTCATCTTTTCCAGATCTAGAAACTATCTTATTTTCTCTAGACACCTGTTCTTCACTGACCAGGAAACTTGATCTTCAAAATTTGTTCTGAAAACCATTATAGATGTTGGAAAAAATGTATTTTTTCACATTAATGAGTTGCTCAAATAGATTGTAAGAAATGGGCCCTGGACCTGAATATTACATTGATTATTCAGATTTCTTTTGGCTTTTTCACTGGCAGAAGAGAAACTAATCAGATCAGAAATTTTAAAAAATAAAAGAAAAAGAAAACAATACAGTATGGTAAAACTCTGACATTCTGTAAGTTCAGTTTTCTGGATAAATTATGGGATATGACTATATGATCTTTCCATTTTTTGACAAAAATGGCCTTTAATTGGGCAGTTTTCATGCTTTTATTTTGCCAGAGTTTTTATGAAGTTCTGTATGGCTTTGAATTCAGAAGCCATTTCTTCATCAAAGTCCCACTGGCATTATGTCAGCCTAATCTTCTGGGAGGTACTTTATAGCCAGTGATGAAAGGTCTAAAGTCAGTAGAAGTTATATATTTGTTAGCATAATGACATCATGAATAGAATAGTTTGGAATATCCTAGCCTTACAGTAAGAACTATCACTATCAGATATTAAGAAGGAGTGGTATAGGCACTGGATCCTCTTATGAAAAAAGATTGTGTGTAAATGAAATAATTTTGACAACAAAACATGATTGTTGATACTTTTGGGGATTTCTGTCCAGCTCAGTGACTATTTCCCTTGTAAGAACATGCCAGCGCCCACCTGACCCATTCACTGGTGGTCGTGTTAATATTACACTGTTAACCCCTAAGCCTTGGCCCAAGCTTTTGGCTTCCTGGTGTACACCTGATTCAATCTAGGCCAACTGGATTCTCTTGGTGAGGAGTTGAGATCAGATAATAGCTAAAACTGTATTTATGTATTTTGGGAGCTGAGTGGTAGCTTTATTTGGTATATGGTTGGAGAAGCAGAGGAAAGTCAGCCTATCAAAAGACAAATAAAGCAGAGTGACGAGGAGAGACGAATTCTTAGTTCCTTACAGCTGTCTATTTCTGGTTCCAGTCTCTTTTTTTTGATTCACTCGACATAACTGTAGCCTTACAATAAATTCTTCCTTTGGGGTTAGGTGAAGTCAGAGTAGCTTCTGTTATTTTAAAGAATTTTGACCAGTAAAAGTAGTGTACACATTATTATTACATTATTATTATTAGAAAGTGTGGGCTGGATAATTAGCTGCTATGCTCTGTACAGAAGTTAGTTGATATTTATGAATTTTTGCTCATTTCAAAAGTTGGATAAGCTACATTTATTTTACCACTTTACTGTTCTGATGCGTCTTCAGTAAAGAATGCCTTCCTGAAATTTACATCAAACAGTAGTAAAAAATATGAAATTTCTATCTAATGGAAGGAATAATAATACCACAATAATAAAAACTACTTGTATAGCATATAATTTGTGCCCAGTATTGTTGAAAAATAGCAAAATGGAAGGTAAAAAATCTTTTTTGTGGCTGAAATTTTATGTCAAAGTGACTCCTTCTTAGGGATCATATTAATTTTCAGCTTATAATTCAACATTTCTGCAACTTTCTAGGCTCCTAGCAACATTTTCACTGTGGTAGCTTCCTAGCTTCAGTTCTGGCATTTGGAAGGAGAAAGGAAATGAAAACAAAGAAACAAAAAACCAAATGCAAAGAATTTTACTCAGGTACCCAAGACTAATTGGTTAAAGTACTCTGAAAAAAATGTTGATGATTTATACTTATTTTTAGATATTTCAACCAGGAAAATTTTGGTGTGAAAAGAATTCTACAGAGGAAAAGGCCCTTTTCTTTTTCATTATTTCTGTATGTGTTAATGTGTTAAAGTCAATGTCATGGCTATAAGTAAGTGGATCTTTATATATGAATTGAGGAATACCATGGAGATTCTTTTTGCTCTTTCACATTTATAGTCCTAAAAGACCATTTTCAATATCTGACGACTATACTTGAAATCCCCCTCATTGGAACTTCTCCGATTGTGGTAAGCATTGCTGTCTCCAAGTAATGTTCTTTCAGAACTACAATATTCCTGGGAATGAAAGAAATGATAAACAGAGATATGTTTTATCATATTGCTTTCCTTCCTGACAAGGAGATACTTGGAGCAGCCACAGGACTTGAAGGAATTGGTAAGGAGGAGGAAAAGAATGCCTGACATATCAAATTAACATTCATTAAACACTTACCTCATTCTTCAATGTTGTCCAGAAATTTCTGTTATGATAAAAATGTTCTTTATCTTTGCTAACACAGTAGCCACCAGCCATGTGTGACTACCAAATACTTGAAATATGGCTAGTGTGACTGAACTACTGAATTAAAATTTTTATTTTTAATTAATTTAAATTTGATTTAAATAATCACATATAGCTAGTTACAACTGTATTGGACAGCACACTTCTAGACACTGTACTAAATACTATAGATATTTGTAATTTAATCCTCACAATTCCATGAAGTAGGCAGATCTCAGAATTGAAGTTCAGATAAATTAAGTATTTTTTTTTAATATATTCTACATATTTGAGTGGTAGAGATGGATTTGGGCCCAGGTCTGAAACTCTGCTTCTCTGAACATAAAGTTTCTCATTGTCGGTGTTGCTAAACCTTAGTCATATTCCGAGACTGCCTTTCTTTTGGCTGCTGTGGAGGAAGTAAAGGATTTGAAATTATGAAATTAAAAAAAATATAGTTATTCATTTTATTTGAATGTATAGTAATTTATGTAATGAAGAGCATTCTGTAACTTGAGAGATGATTTTCCTAAAGGCTGTACCCCTCAGGTTTAGAAAATACAACAGATTAATTAATCTGCTTCAAAGAAAACATTGATCTCACTGTTGAATATCCCAGTCTTTGAGCCTGACGACGACGACGACGACGACGACGACTACTACTACTTAGGCTGCTAAGGTTTCTGCCTTGTGACATTCACCTGTTGTTACTATAATTTTATTAACTGTGAGTTACCTGAATAAGGAGGCTGAGTAATAGAAAAATCTATTGCATATGTGATTATGTCTCTCTCGGTAGTAATAAAGATGCTGAGAAAATCACCAATTTACGAATAGCCATAGAAGTGATTTCTGGTTCTATTCTCTTTCTCTTTTTGGCCTTTTTATAAATAAATGAAGGCAACAAACTGTTCTATGCCCGTGCCATTTGCAAATAGGGTCTCAAGTGAACACAGGCCCCTAGCGTACCCGCAGCGGAGCATGCGCACTCTGGGGGCGTGCACCACACCACCTTTTCTGCCAAACCCTGACAGAAAACCTTTGGTTCCTGTCAGACCCCTCCCTCCCCTGTCCGCGGGGCTGTGGCCGAGTGATAGGGCGCTCCCTGGCACCACAGCTAAGCGGTCCCAGACCCGGGAGAAACCCTGGGTTCCTGCGCCTGGAAAGGAAGCCGTCGTTGTCGTTGATGCCCCACCGCACGCAGCGGGCCGGGGGCCATGATTCTTTCCAGTCACCCTCCAGAGAATTCTGAAAGTAGAAGAGGATACTAGTGGGAAGCCCCTGAGGTCGTTCTAAGCTGGGGTTCTCTGAAGGAGGATGCTGCGAATAATGAGTGGCCTAGGAGCCTCTGAGGTTAAACTTCCAGTTCTCTCTCTGTCTCTCTCTCTCTCTCACACCAACCCAATTTCTGTGGAAGCTCCACTTGCTCTCATTGCTCTCTGAGGGAGACTCTAACCAGCGCCTTGCCTTTAGACAGTTTTCAGAAGGAGCAGGCACCTGTTCCAGATCACCCCTAAGACACTGTCACATTCTCTCAGTGGTTCTCAGGGAGCCCCTCTCTTCACTTAAGGTATACGTGGGCAAGGGGAGAAAATGCACAGCACCTCTCCAAGAAGTTCCTCCTCTTGGCCCTCTCTCCACCTACCTGCCTCTTCTATATCCTCCAACTTGTCAAGGGGGCCAGGTCTCTGATCCCCACTCAGCATGTTCTATGTAGCTTGTCTAGCACCTCCCATTAGAAACTGGGGGCTCTAAACCTTTTGTTCTCAGCTATATAGTACCTATGAGCAAGATAAGCAGAATATTGGAAAATCTAGGTGTGACCACCACGACCAAGTCTACCCCCAGACCTATGTATGCATTGATGCCTGCCAGACACATTTGATGGACTTGTGGGGGCCACAGCATCCGCAGCTCAGTCACCGTGCACCAAGGGAAACTGGTGGAGCACAAGGACCCTAGCCTCCTCATGGAGGAGTTGTACTCACCCTCCTCCACGAGAGACTTCTGGTTGACCCGACAGTCTGAAACACCACCCCATCGATGGAAGTCATCCCCCTGGCATGACAATGTCCCAACAACAAGGTAACAGACACACACAACAGGACCAGACTCTGAAAAAAAAAAAAGGCCTGAAAAGTTGTCCAAGTAGGGCCATGGCCGGCACACATGTGTAAAAACACCCAACAAAAGTGCCCCAGGCTGAAGTTCCAGCGAGCCCGTCCAACTCCCACGGCACACCGTGCGTGCACACCCTCCCCAAACACAGAGGGCGCGAAATGGGCGATCTCCAAAGGGTCTTGAAACCTCTGGGCCAGGGGACCTGGACATAGGGAGGACAGAGGGAAGGTCAGCGTCCCCACCACCACTCACAGGGTGTGGGGCATGGGATGGAGCCCCCAAATGGCACGTGCTGGGAGACACACGGGGGCACAAAACCCCACAGGCGCAGGGCCCCCACGGCCGGCCGGATGAGGGACCACCCCGGGCGGAACTCTCCCCGCATGTATGGGCAGCTAACAACGTGGCAGAGAGACAGCGTGCGCTGGGTGGGGGACCCTCTGGCACCACCAGAAAAAGAAGGCATGCGCCTCCCTACAGTTTGCTAGAGGAAGACTTTCTTTCCTGGGGGTGGATTTATATCACACCAATATCAGTCGCCCCCTGGTGGGACGCCCCGCCCCCCCCCGCAGAGGCGGCTCAGGGGCGCCTAGGTGGGCAGAGGCAGTCCCTCCACAGCTAAAAAAAAAAAAAAATGACACGTGGCACTAAGGGGAGAGCAGTCCCAAAAAGCAAGGCCCGTCATCCAACCTCCTCCCCCGGGAAAGCGCATGGAAGGCCACCTGGGTACACAGCCCTGCTGCTGCACATGGAAGAAGACAACCACTGCCCCCGCCGCAGGCACCGGGGGACCCAAAAACTAAACGGCCAAGGCCCCTCAACGCCCACAACAAGGCCAAGAAAGTGGGCAAGGGACGGAGCAAAAGGAATGCATGGCAACACGCCACAGGGAGGGCCGGCCCAAAGGCAACCACAAGGAGCGAGCAAGGGGTGCCCAGCTTGCCACGCGCCCCCCACACAAGTGTGGCAGAGAGATGAGCCTACAGGCACAACCAGCAGAGCTGTCCCCGCTCATCAGGGAACGACTCCTCCCCTTTCCCCGGCTGGGCAAACATCCACGTCAACCACATTAATCAGGCCCCGCGCCCAACGCAAAGTTCAGCGTGTGAGGGCAGCCACCAGCAGCCGGCTTCACGGACAACCACCCAAGGGAAAGAACACCTCACAAAATGACCTGGGGGCGCCCGCCGTCGGGAACGCACGGGGAGTTCCTAGAACCCCTCAGACATCTCTCCTTCCCCCCAGGCACCCTCAAGGCAGTGCGGATCAGAAACTGACACTACACAGTTTGGACACTCCAAAAACATACAACCAGAATCGGCACACGCAAGCCCCCGGGGGAAACAGGAAGGGGGGTTTGGGCTAGGCTGCACGAAGCCAGGGGCCCTGCGCCCACGTCCAGAGATCCCAATTGCTTCAAGCAATAGATAATAGCGTAAGATCAAAAGCCCCCAAAAACCTGGGGGGGATGAAAATGCCGCCACAGTCTGGGGGTGACAAAGAATAGCACCGCCTTCCCCCACCTGCTCTTAAGGTGGAGATGAACCACTTTAAGCCACCCCCTTCCCCGGAAGTACAACAACGCCGCCCACCGGCCCCCGAACATGTTCCGAAAAGTGCAAGCAAGACAGTCAAGCAGCAGGCAGGGACAACCCTGGTTGAACCCAACATAGCCTGGTGGACATATGACAGCGAAGGAAGCGGCATGCGCTAAGAGCGTACCGCCTCTTTTCACCCACCCACGTGCCAAATTTGTGGCTCCCGCCCCGATACGTGGAGAGAAAACCAGTACACGCACCCATTAACAATGGCTCAGATGGGGAGCACATACTCCCCATGGCCACCCATGCCCCCCAGGGGGGACTTGGCCCGTGGGGTTCCACGTGGGAACTTTAAAAATATCTGGGGCACGCGGCCCCAGACGACCACCGAGGAACCAGGAGAGACCACGGCTGGGCCAAGTACTCCTTCCACGTCCACCCGGTGCCAACCAAGGAGGCCCAGTCTTGTCCATGCTTTCAGAATGGACTTTAGGAAAAACGTCACACATGCCACCCCCCCCGCCCTTTTTGCGTGGGACCAGGCGAAGAAGTTAGGCGAGAAAATGCAAGCTCAGAACAAAGATGCCCGCAAGACGGACACTAGTTTGGACTAGTCAGCAGGCGCGTACAAGAATACAACACTTCCCTGCTCTTTTTCCACCTTCCCTACTCACCTGGTGCCATCACCGACCAGTCACCCGCGGGGGCCTGCTGCGCCTCCGCCGCTGCAGCGTGCTGCTCTGCTCTGCTTCCCGTCCACCCCCAACTCGGGCCCCCAACCAAACTCCGCAGCCTGACGGGCTACCCGCAGCTGGACCCATGAAGGCGCGAACCCCCGCCTCCCTTGAGACTCCTACAGCCCCAAGCTCTGACTCAGAGATGTCGCGCCGAAAGTCTAGCATAAGCCGGATGGTCCTGCGAAAGGCCGCCTGACTCCGGGAACTTGGCATCGTTCACGTCGGGGATCTTCCTCTCCTTTGCCTGCTGCACTGGAGCTTCAGAGGACCCGCGACGTCTATCAAAGCGGCCGCCAGATGGCGCCCCACCACAACCGGCGCCAGCCACCAAAGGGCTCCTCGAAAGCATGGGGCAACCCTTTGGAGGGGTAGAGGAGGGGGCAACAGGGCCCTGGCCATCTCCCAGAGCCTCTCTGCCACTCGTTTTACAGACGGGAAACAGACTTCAAGAGCAGAGGCACCTTGCCTGGTCACCCCAGAAGGTGGTAAGCAGAGTGAGCATGAAATAGAAAGGTGGAGGCAGGGAGAGGATGGGGGGAGAAAGAGAAGGTGGAGGCTGCTGGGACCAGGCTGTGGCTGGTGGCATTGTTCCCTTATTTGTAAAATGGTCATAATACCTAGGGCAGGGGTTGACTGGGAAGAGCTAATGAGACAACGTGTGCAGAAGCTGTTCAACTGTGGAATGCTCGTGAGCATGAAGGGCTGTGGAATAATGGGGGACAGTGTGTAAGAGAGAGAGAGGACAGGCAGGGCAGTGAATGGAGGAAGACAGGAAGAGCAGAGGGACAGGAGCTAGAGACGGGGCCAGGACAATAGGCCAGCTCTTAATTGATTAATTAACCAACCAATTTATTTGTTCATTCTTTCATTCTTGTTGTCTGCTTCATAGATGGGTGTCAGCTCCATGAGAGCAGGAGTGTCTTATTCATGGCTGTGTGCACAGCATGTAGGACAGCTTCTGGCATTGTGGTTGCTCAGTAATTGTTGCCGAATTAATGACTGCTCTGTGACTGGCAGTGTGTATCCAGGGCCCAGCAGTGGCCACTCCCTGGAGTGAGGGGCTGGGAGGCACAGAGGCATCTAGTCCAGTAACTTCCATTTGCTGTGCTAAGTGCAAGTGACTGAGACATTGGGATGGTCACGAGCACCCAGGGGAGGAGGAGCCAGGGGACTCCCAGGAAGGCTTCCTGGAGGAGTGGGCCTGAGCCGAATCCTTAAGAACAGATGGGAATGACTTGAAGAAAAGAGTCTGGGAAGGAGCATTAGGCATCGAAAGCAGAGCGAACAGTCTGAATAAAGGCCGGGATGAGCACTGGAAACTGCAGGTGCCGTGGTGGTGGGAGAGAGGGGAGGTGAGGCTGGGGAGCTGGAGGAGGTCCATCCTGCAGGGCCTCAGGACAGGGCTGAGGAGTTTGGACTTGGTCCTGAGGGAGGAGAGAGCCACTGAGGGTGTGGGGGAGGGAAATGACCAGGTGGGACAGGAGTCTCGGTGGAGGGGCTGGGCTGGGCTGGCTGCGGTTTGCTGTGGTTAGCTGGCTGCTGCCTGGCAGGGCTGAGCTGCCCCATGGGGACTGGGAGGGCCTGGGCAGCACGTGTGTGAGTGACAGGCACGGTCAGCCACGGGCAATCACGGCCCCTCCCTGGGCCCCTGGTTTAGATAAGAAGGGCCCTCTTAATTCTGGGCAGGCCCACACTGCCCCTGGGGGCACTTAGAAATATGTGGGTCACTTTGGATTGTCACAGCGAGTTCCCAGGTCCCCAGGACATCCCCGTACTTGAGACATGGAACAGTCTCATACTGTGAAACGTTGTCCCACCCCAAATGCCCGTTCAGAAAACCGACAGATGCTACCAGCCCCTCTCCCAGCATGCAGGAAGAGCATGCCCCCCCTTCCCCCTGCTCCCCAAGGCCCCCTGACCCTACTTGAGGCTGCTTCCAGGATCCAGACCTGGAGTCCCCTTTCCCCTCCTACCTGGTCCCTGTCTCCCCACTCCCAGATCTGGCCAAGCACAGACCCAGGCTTTGAGGCTCCAATGGTGCTGGGAGAGCGGGGGCAGTTTTGGGGGTGGGGTGTGCACTTCTCCAGCTCAGGGCCTGCGTCTGGGCCTCAGCCTCTGACATTACTCCGTCAGCTCCTCCTAACCTGAGTCCCAGGCAGCCCAGCGTCCCAAGGAGGCCTCTCCTGGTGCCCTGGGCCCGGCCACTTCTGCTGCTGTCCCCACTTGAGGAGGGCGTTGCCCTCACCACCCTCCTCCACCAAGACCAGCAACAGACGGAGCTCACGTCCCCCCTCACGTCCTCCCGCCTGGGAGTGGGTCCGCAGTCCTGTTTTCCGGCTGAGGAAATTGAGGCCCGGTGGAGTGGCCAGATCACTGGTTACATGGGTGCCAGGGCTTGCCCCAAGCCCCTGGTTTTCCTCATTTCTTGCTTTCTTGCCCTCTAAAGGGCCTGTCTTAGAGGAGCCAGAGCCGCTGTCTGCCCAGCTCTTGGCCGCCCCTCCCCCTGTGCTGGCTGAAGGAGGAGGGGCGGGGGCTAGCACAGGAGAGGGGTCCTGGAGAGGGGTCCTGGAGGGGGGTCCTGGAGGACTTCATTACCCAGTGCCTGCTTGTGGCAGGCTGGGGGGACGGAGCCTGCCGCCGATGGGGAGACATGCTTGGCCTGCCTGGGTAATTACATCTCAACATTTCATTCTGCTTGTCAGTTTCCACTTCCCGGGGATGTGGGCTCCTAAATATTTCATCCCGGCCTGCAGCCATCTGTCCCTCTCTGACAAAACTGCAGGCCCAGCTGCTGGCACCGACTCCAGCCCCTGTCTGCCTGACTGTGCCTTGGCTCCTCCTGTGGAGGGGGGCTGGCCAGAGGTCATCTCCATGCCTCCACACCCCCAGGTCTCTGCCGCCAGCCCAGCGCTGGCTCCTATTCCTGGGGTGTCTGGGGTGAAGAGGCCGGGAGATGACACTGTTGGAAATTAGACGCATATAACCAGTGTTGACTGAGCATCTACTGTGTGCCCAGCACTCTGCTGGACACTGGCGGGTCAGAAACGAGACAGACACAGTCTGTGCTTGAAGGGGCTCCCGGGCTGATGGAGGAAATCAACAATATTGTATCATTATAGCAAACACTTACTGAGTGCTAACGTGCCAGGCACTGTTCAAAGCATCATACGTGTATTTACTCATTTATTCTTCACATACCGTTATGAAGAGACAAAGTCTAGAGATGTTAAGTAACTTGTCCAAAGTCACACAGCTAAGAAGTAGCAGAGCTGGGATTTGAACCCAGGCAGCCTGGCCCAAGGCCTCGCCCTGGAGTCTGCCAGTTGCACAATTGACCACAGCACAAGGCAGAGGATGGCAGGCACCAGTGGAGAGGCGCAGAGGGGTGTGATGAGCACGCACTGCGAGAAGAAGCTGGGATATTTCTAGGGGGAAAAGGCAGAGCAATCGTGCCCCTAGGCGGACTGGGGTTAGGCAGATGGGGAAGCGGGAAGGGCTTTTGGCAGAGGGACCAGCACTGGCCAGAGGCTCGAGGGTGGGACAGTCTGGTTGAGCTGCAAAAAGTGGTCCTACTGTGGTAGAGATGATGTCATGAGGCTGCAGAAGGGACCAAAAAGCTGCTACGTGACCTCATCCCCCAGGTGTGTCACTGGAGCTGGGGGATGAGGATAAGAGAGTTGGGGTCTTGTCCTGTAAGTGGTTCCTCCAGTGTCCTCAGCCACATTCCACAGTGTCCCAGCCTTGACTGTGGCCTGAGGCAGGGACACAGCCATGCAGTCAAGCTGAGGGCCCTGCTGGCTGCTGCATGCTGCATGGCCCATGGGTTGGACCAGGGCGACCTCGGCAGAGGACCCTGACCTCCACTCAGCAGTCCGGGGTCTGGCTGTAGCTGGCCCCTGACTTGCTATGTGAGCCCTGGGCAGACCCTCTTCCCTTCTCTGAACTGAACCTGAGAAAGGGGTGGGACTCCCCATCAAGGAATGCAAGGCCTCTAGTGGGGGGCGGGGGAGGTAGGGCCTGGGTGGGCAGGGCTGGGGGGCCAGGAACCAGCCATGTCTCTGTGCTCTGCCCCGGAAGGTGCGGGGAACGTGGCCAGTGTTCCCTGCAAAAAACCGGGTCCCTTTGGTAGAGTTGCAAGGGATAAGAAAATAATAGAGAGAAATGGAAAATGGAAGAAATAAAAGAATACACTGAGACAAAGATATAGTTTTATAAGTTTA
>NW_012134636.1:2317921-2323959 GCF_000956105.1 Propithecus coquereli | reverse complement strand
CAGACACACACACGCCCCACGGTCACGTACTCACCACAGGCAGACACACACACGCCCCACGGTCACGTACGCACCACACACAGACACACACACACCCCACGGTCACATATGCGCCACACACAGACATACACATGCCACACAGTCACATGCGCACCACACAGAGCTATGGACCTGACCAGCCTGTCCTGTCCTGCTGGCTCCTGTCTCCTGCCTGAGCAGGGCCCCCCAGCAGGCCTGGCCAGGTGTTGGCTCCAGGGGACAGACCACCAGTGCCACTGCGTTTCAGGTTCCCACCAATCCTATCAGGCGGAGTTGAAGTCCTTCCCCCTTTCACAGATGGGCAGCCTGACACTCAGAGAGGCTAAGTAACGTGTCCAAAGTCACACGGCCAGGAGGGCTGGCTCGGGCTGGGCGGGAGGGGAGCTGAGTGCAAGTGTGCTAGCCATGCTTTGCACGAACCTAAGCCCACCAGGGTGCGTCAGGGGGAACCTTCAGGCAGAAAACTGGGGTAACTGACCCCGTAATTGTCCCTGCACACCTGGGGCTTGAGCCGTGGGCCCACTGCCTCCCACGGGCTGGAGTCAGCGCAGCAGGGAAGGGCAACGTTCCACCTCACGCCCTTCCCTGCCGGGCCAGCTGTTTTCAGGCGGGGCCCTTGGGACCCAGCCAATCTGCAGGGCTCGCTTACACTTTCCTGCTCGCCTGTCTCCCGAGACTCAGGGCAAGGCGTCGTGTCTAGGCGGAGAAAGTGAAGTCCCAACAGAAGGCAGGACTGAGAGAGATGTCCGCGTGCACGCGATGCCTGCCCCACGCGTGTGGCCCGAGCTCACGAGCGGCCCTGGGAAGGCAGACGCTGTGCTTGGATTGTCGTTGTGGCCCAGAGCCTGGCGTGAAGAACGCCAGTGCTTGTGCCTGTGACGAGGTGGCGGCTCAGAGGGGCAGTCGC
Source organism: Propithecus coquereli (assembly GCF_000956105.1). NCBI lineage: Eukaryota > Metazoa > Chordata > Mammalia > Primates > Indriidae > Propithecus > Propithecus coquereli. Next base: position 2,323,013 of record NW_012134636.1, on the reverse strand, counting down.
AGAGGAGGTGGGAGGGTTTGAGCAGGTGCAGGGGGTGCTCCTCAGCCCGGAGTGCCCCCACCTCGAATCCTCCAGAGCCGCTGCCCCTGTGCCCACGCTAGCAGCTCCTGCCAGGCTGTCCCCTTGCGTCCCTGTCAGTGGAGCAGCGGGTCACCCATTCATCCGGCAAGTGCACCATGCGTCCTGGGCCCTGTGAGGCCCCCAGCGAGGGAAGGGCCGGGCTGGGGAGCCAGAGGGCCACTGGCCAGCCAAGGTGAGGGTGCTACTGGCTGAGGAGCAGCATGCGCAAAGCCTGCTGGGGGGACAGATATGGGCAGATGGGTGGATCCTGGTAGGGACCGGGGGGAGGCTGGATGTTGCAGACCTGAGGAGGAGATGCAGGCCTGGAGTGTCGCGCACCAGCTCGCGCACACGCACAAGTACAGGATGGGAGCCGTGTGTCAGGTGGGTTGGAGACTGACCACCTGAGGAATGGAGCGGGGAGCAGGAGCAGACAGGGATGGTGACAGGGATGCCCCAGACTTGTGCAGTCCCAGACCCAGCTGGAGCTGGCCCAGCCCTGCCATCCATGTCACCCACACCGGAGCTTGCCCTGGAGCAGCCGCAGGCAGAGGGGCCTTCACTCGGGCCTGGGTGTCCTCCCTGCCTCAGAACCCTGCTCTGGCCAAGTGCCGCTGCCTGCGGCCACTGTCACAGCTCCGTTTATCTCTGTTGAGGCTTTGCTCCCAGCTAAAAACAAAAGTAGCACCTTATTAATCACTGACCCCTCTGAGTAGCTGTTTCTGGTCCCTTTCCTGACAGCTGGTTTGCGGAGGGGGCTGGTGAGGGCCTGGCCTTGGGGTAGGAGGGAAGGAGGGGAGGGCAAGGGAAAGAGAAAGGACCTGTGGGTGTATGGTGAGTGTGTGTGTGTATGTGTGTGTGTATGTGTGTGTGTGTGTATGTGTGTGTGTGTGTGTGTGTGTGTGTGTGTGTGTGTGTGTGTGTGTGTGTATGTGTGTGTGTGTGTATGTGTGTGTGTGTGTGTGTGTGTGTGTGTGTGTGTGTGTGTGAGGCCATGATGGCCCAGGGGTAGCTTCCAGCCTCCCCTCACCCTTGTCTCTGCTAAGGGAGCCTAGGGGCACCTGGGTGACCCCTCCCCTGCCTGGTGGGTTGTGTAACTCCCCACCCTCCATCCTGTTGCAATTTGCTACCTTCACATTTTGCTGTAATGTAGATTTTTCCACCTGATTTCCTAGGATTTGTCTTTTATTGTTTTTCTCCCTTTTTAAATTTAAAAAGATCAAAAAAGAAAAAAAGAAAAGAGAAAGAGAGGAGAGGTCTCTGCCGGTCTCCAGGATGGGCTGCTCGGGCTGAGAGAGGCCAGGTCTTGCTGCATCCTGCACTGGTGGCCAGAGACCCAGACCGTAGGGCAGTTGCTCAGTGCGCTTTGCTTGGTGCGCTGGAGGAGTGTCTCCCTCCTCCCTGTCTGGAGCCCAGTGTCGGGGTGCTACCTGGGACAGGGGGCGGTCTGCGTTTTGGAGTGCAATCCCAGGCCCTGGGTGCTGGAGTGAGAAGGGGTGGGCTGGGAGTCCCACTGAAAGCCGGTGCCCCATCCCCTCGCCCACCCCTTCCCACCGCCTGAGGGCTGGCAGTCTCAATCCTTCCTGGGGGTCCTGGCAGATTCAGCTGAGAGCTCAGGGGCCTTCACTCGGACCCTCCTCTCCCCTCCACCCCCCCACATAGGCAGAGCAGGCTCCTCCTGTGGGAGGCCATTTCTTTCCGCCTGCCCAGACTGACTGCACAGAGAGACTGGTAGTGGTAAATCGGAATGAAGTGGGTTCGATTTCTCAGGGGCGCAGTTTGAGAGGGCTCTTAATGTGCTTTTTTCTTTAGAAAGAGAAGAAATATGGAAGCTTGTGGTTGTGCTTTCTGGTCCGCTCTGGATGACGGTCAGAGTTGGGGTGTCAGGAGGAACTCCCCAAGACCTGGCTTCATGCTTTTCTGGGTGCAACACTGTCGGTGGCATGGCCTTAGAGCCGTGGGGTTGAGGCAGACAGCTTCCCGAGGCTTCGACCTTGTGGAAGCAGAGCTCTGGCAGAGGGTTACAAATAACCCCAAGTTGTTGACAGCCCAGGCAGCAAGGGCCCGGCCTGCCTTCCCTGAGGTTCGCCCCTGCACGCTGCTTCACGCACCTGGCTCTATAATTCATACAAAGAGAGTTTGCTTCAGTGGAGACAAGGCAGCCGGCTGGGCGCTCCTTAAGGCCTACAATTAACTTAAGGGGTTTACAGGGCGCAAGGACTGTCCTTCCTGGAGGCGGAGCCCTTCCTCCCCACTGCCTGCTCTCCACCCTGCCAGTGGATCCCGGAAAGCAACCATCAAGAAGAGAGAAAAGTGTCCTCAAAGCCTTTTCAGAGTGAGAGGAGAATTAAGAGTGGGGTTCAGAACAAGGGCTGCAGCAGGACAGCATAGACAGACCCCAGCTGCACTTTCCCCCTTGGCTGGGTGTTGAGAGACCCTGCGAGGGCTCAACGTCAGGGTGACATTTGCCAGATAGAAGTAAAACACAGGTTTGGGAGACCTTTGGGCTCCCGTAGAAACCAGGAGTTCCTGGGAACAGTGTCCCCGCTAAGTGAACCAGGCCAGCCTGGGAGCCCCCGGATTTTGCAAAGCCTGCCCTGGGCTCTTAAGGATTTAGAAGGCCAGCTTCTCAGCTGGGCTCCATGCCTGGGGCTCAAACTTGGAGAAATGAAGGAGGAAGGAAGAGTGAGGGCCACCGCTAGGAAGGGATTTACTGTTGAGAGAAAGAGGGTGTTCTTGGAAACACAGTCCCTTTAGGAGGTGAAAGGAGATTTCAAGCCCATGTTGAGGATAAGTGCTCAGCCCTCACAAGCCTTAACCGGAAGGCCTTTAGGAAGATGAGAGACTTGGCTACTGCTGTCCAGGCCGGGACCCTGGTGAGGGAGGGGAGGACACCAGAATTTTCTCCTTTGTCTATAGACGCTCTGGGTTTTGCTACCTTTGTACGTTTCTGGGCTGCAGGGACTTCTCAGGGGCCTTGTGTGTGGCTCTGAGCCCATTTCAGAGCTGAGCTCTTTAGGGTAGACACTGAATGCCAGGATCTTACCCTTGTCACCAGGGGAGATCTAATTAGGGCACGGGGGCCTTGTTCGCCTGTGCACAGCAGGCCCTGCGATCTGGGAGAAAGAGCACAGAGGAGGAAAACACAGGCGTGTTGGAGGAGCAGCTTTTATTTTAAATCCCTGAGCTTGGAGAGGGGCTGCATGTCTGAAATTGGGAGGGAGAAGGTTTGGAGTTAGAGTCACTCGAATGCTGACCTTGTTTGTTGCCTAGTGCCTGGGCCTCCTACCCTCTCCCCCAACGAAGACCAATGCACTCGTAGTCCTTGGACATCAGAAAGTGCCATTCTTGGCATCCTGGTGTGTGTCTGGGGAAGAGAGAGAGAGAGAGCCAGAGAGTGAGAGCGCGACAAAGAACAAAGTCCCGGGACTTCCCTGCTCACCATTGACCTCCAGGTGCAGTGGTGTGAATTCAGATGTGGCTCTGCTTGGGGGGTCCGGGCTGCACCCCTGGCTCCACTACATCCCGGAAGGAGGCACCGAACCGGCTGGAGGGGCCCTGTCTCCTTGCCTGCAGCCGTGGGTAGCAGCTCTCCGTGGGCCTGGACCCCAGCCTGCCCAGACCCGGCCTGGCACCCTTCCCTGCCTGAGGACCCGACACTCGGGCAATTCTTCCCAAGCTGCTTTGACTTAAAAATATTTAACACCCCTCTCTCCTTTAAAAAAAAGAAAAAAGAAGGTTAGGCTGTGTCAACAGACGCGAAGTTCATAATTGAGGAAACTATTCGGAGATTAGGCCAAGAAACACCGCGCCAGCAAAGCCCAGGTTATTACCCAAAAAGCATGTGTTCTCTAGTTTGCTTTATCGACTTGACACAGGCCTTTCATCAGGGTGCATTTGTTTTGGAGGCCCCCTTCCAGCGTGTGTAGACACTTAGGTTTTCACCACGTCACGCAAAAACACCCACCGCGGGCGACCTCGCCTGCGCGCGGGCCCCGTGGGCCGTGGGAGGCAGGGGCGGGCGGAGGGACTCGGGGAGCGCTGGCCAAGCGACTCCAGGCCTCAGCCCTTTGTCCTCGACAGGCATTTAGGAATGCAAGGAGAAGCGGGAGGGCGTGAAGTCGGAGGACGAGGACCGGCAGACCAAGTTGAAGCAGTGGCCGAGCCGAACCAACTTCACGCTGGAGCAGCTCAGCGAGCTAGAACGGCTCTCGGCTCTCGGACGAGACGCACTTCCCCGACGCCTTCGGGCGCGAGGAGCTAAGCCAGCGCCTGGGGCTCTCCGAGGTGCGCGCGCCTGCAGGGAGGGACCTCCGCCCCGGCATGCCGCCCTGTTCTTGGTTCCAGGCTGGCTCGGGGCTCGCTGGGGGCCGGGGCCTTTGGGGACCCCACGAGCGGGCCTCGCGGATCGGTGTGCTGGGTTTGCACCAAGGGCCCGTGCCCTGACAGACCGGGTGGCCCTCCAAACCTAGGTTGTCAGGAATTTAAATCTCTCTTTTCTGCCCTTTCCACAGTTTTTCCTATTTCCCTCCTCCTCTCCTGGGCAGCCTCGTCCTCCCCTCCTCTCCGCCCCCCTCCCTCCCACTCGGGGGAGGAGAGGGGCTTCGCACTCTGGGCATCTTGATGAGCGAGGCTCCTGCCCACGCGGGGCCGGATTAGCTCGGGCGCGGGACGCGCGAGGGCCCTCTCCATCTGACTGCCTGAGCGGAGCATAAATTGGTGGTGGCCCATCTGGCGTGCCGCTGTAGGCGGGGGCCCTGGGTGAGAGCAGCAGCTCGTGCGCAGGGGGACGCGCAGGCACAGCTTTCTGCGGCCTTGTAAATACTGAGTTAAATGCATGCACTAATTTTCTGGGTGATGCCCGGGGAGCAAAGATTCTCTGCAAAGCCGCTTCCTCTAGGTACAGCTGACCCCGCCCCCCACTGGGAGGTCGGCCCTGGAAGCTCAACTCTGGCTCATTCTTTCTCTCTGTTCTGAACAGGACAGAAAGGCCAGGGAGACAGGGTCAGGAACCCTGGACTCTGGGGACTGG
>NW_012134636.1:2306072-2315161 GCF_000956105.1 Propithecus coquereli | reverse complement strand
TTGGGGGAGGGGGTTCCGTTCACACCCCAATCTTGACTCCAGGCCTGTGAATTTAGCCAGACTGGGCGAGGGTCCCACTGCCCCTTCGTGCCCAGCCTCTTGGTACCTCACCCCAAGACTCAGACGTCTTTAGCGGATGGAGCGCCCGCAGTGCAAAGTCGGCAATATTGGGGTTCGCTCGAGTTCGCTCATGGCTGTTGCACTATTAACTGCGACCCACCCCCACCTCCCCTGGGCTTCCAAGAAGGGCGCAGAGGGCATGGACGTTTCTGGGCTCAGAATGTTCCCAGCTCGATGCGAGAGGGGGCCGGGTTTGGAGATAACTTGCCCACCTGCTCACTCCCTACCTCTGTGGCTAAAGTCTGGAAGTAGAAAGTCAGGTGCTGCCCCGGGGTGGCGGGGCGGGAGGAGGGCGGTGCCCACACGGAGCGATGGAAAGAGCTTGAGTTCATTTCCAGGGTTCCAGAACCCACTTTAAAAGGTGTGGATGCTCACGTCTCACTTGGGGGAGGGCCAAGAAGTGAGTTTGACAATTTCCAGCTCTAGGTAGCCAGCTAGGGTGGGGGCTGGGGGGGCGCGGGGGTTCCTCGGGAGGCCTCCCCCAGGCTCCTGCAGCGCGCCGAGGCCTGGCCAGGCTCACCGCGCTGCGCGTCTCTGTCTTGTCCCGAGGTTTGGTTCCAAAACCGGAGAGCCAAGTGCTGAAAACAAGAGAACCAGATGCATAAAGGTGGGTGTGTGTAGGGTAGGGGGAGCGTGCGGGGCCCTCCGTGGAGCCAGGGACCGGAAAGTGCACGTTTGGTTTCTTGGACGCTGACGGCTCGGTCTTTCCCTGCGGGCGTCATCCTCGGCAGGGCTAGCCACCTGGACGCCTGCAGGGTGGCGCCCTACGTGAACACGGGCGCCCTGCGGATGCCTTTTCAACAGCTAGCCCGTTTTTCTTCCTCTGAACGGTGCGGCGGGGGGGAGGGGGGGCCTCCGCCCTCCCCTTCCCTCTCCCCCTCCCCTGATGTCCTAACCCGCCCCGCAGACTCAGGCTGACCTTCAGAAGAAAGGCGGCCGCTTTTACAAGGGGGCATTTATAGACGCGTTGGCACGTATTAAAATCAGGCTGTAAAACTACAAGAGTCACCTTTGGGAAGGTAGAAACACAAACCGAAACACAAATTTTACAAAATTAAGATGGGGAAAAAAATCCCACCCACTCAGGAACCACCCACCCTGTTGCCACCTGGTTGGGGAAGGGGGTGCCCTGCCCTGTGCTCAGGTATCAGGGCTGGGACAGACACCCACCCTCCTTTCACCCCCAACTCCCCTCCCCACCAAGGGCCCAAGGCCTCCTCTGGGGGTGCCTGCCCGGCTTCTTGACCTGGGCCTGGCACCTCCACCTCGGAACTGGGGGCGTTCCAAGCTCCAAGCAGAGCTGGGAGGCAGCAGCGTGGCGTCCCCGGCTTGGACATGGGGCTGCCAGGGGTCAGAAGAGGACTGCAGAGCCCCAGTGTCCCAAGGGCCACCCCCCCCCCCATGGACCAGTGGTAAGGGGAGGAATGGGAGGAGCTGCATGGCAGGAGGCGCCGGGTCCCCATGCCCAGAGCGCAGCGCCCAGGTGCGCCCTTCCTTGGCGCACCGGTTCAGGCCCCAGCTTGAGGGGTGGGAGGGGCTTACAGTGGAGCGGGGGTGCTCTGGCACCGCGGGGCGTGGCCACCACCCGCGACGGTTCTACTCCAAGGGAGCGGGCCTGGGTTTCTATATGGGAGGGGCTGGCAGGCAGGGGTAGTGGGTGGGGTATACACAGACGACCCGGGAGCCAGCCGAGTGCTGTGCTGTGTCTCAGGCTGGAAGAATGGGCCTCCGGGGCCTCTCGCCCCAGGGAGAGGGATCCGCACCCCTCCTCCATTCGACCTGTCGTACGTGCCTGGGATGGACCCTTCCCCACGGCAGGGTGGCCCCTCCTCGTCCTCGGGGACAGCTGTGCGCTGCTTCGATGGGGCGTCAGCCCTTATAGTCGACTGCAGTTAGGCCTGGCTATGGGTGTCGCAGACCCAGGGGAGCTGGTGTCCCTGGGAAAGGATGTGTGTGGGGAGGTCCAAGCCGAAATCTAGACCCCGGGTCAGGGGGCATGCTGAAGGGTCAAGTACAGAGAACGTGGAGTTCCCTGAGGGGGTGACCCCATTCTGATGCGCGTGGGGATCCGTTTGGATTCCCCAGCCCTAGCTCGGTCCAAAGTGGCCAGTGGCCCCGTGGGGACGAAGGTGTTCAGAGGACAGCTTTGGCTCCCCGGGCGGAAGGAGGAGAGTGGGGTGGTGGTCCCCAGGGTAGGGATAAAGGTGACCGCTGGAAGGGGAGAGGAGAGCCTTTGGGGTTTGTCGGGGCAAGAAAGCCCCCCATCCCCCTGCTGTGTCCTAAGGACGCCTGGTCTGCCCCGCAGGTCCAGGAGCAGCTGCAGCTGGAGGGCGTGGCGCACGCGCATCCGCACCTGGCGGCGCACGCGCCCTACCTGATGTTGCCTCCGCCGCTCTTCGGGCCGCCGCAGTGGTCGCCGCCGCCGCCAAGAGCAACAGCAAAAACTCCAGCATCGCCGACCTGCGGCTGAACGCGCGCAAGCACGCCGAGGCCCTGGGCCTCTGACCGGCCACGCGCGGCCCCGCCCGACCCCGCGCCCCTGCCCGCACTGCGTCTCCCACTCGACCCCTCCGAGCCCCCCACGGCCAGCCGGACGCCCCTGGCGCAGCGGGCGGCCCAGTCCGGGCAGCCTGGGGGCCCGCGGCGGGAGGCCTGGGGAGGGGGCTTCCCGGGACCGCCCACGCACGACCCAGGCAGACCCTCAGCGCAGAGACTTTGCGGAAGAGAAAGTGGGCGAAAGGCCGTGCGCCCACCCCGGCCCTCGCCGACGTTGTCCGTGCGCCCTGGGACCGTGGACCAAGTGGAGCCCGGCGGCGCGGCGCCGTCTTCTGCTGCTGGCGTTCCTACCCCGTGCATGCGGCTAACTACGCACCTTTGGAAGAGCCTAGAGTATATTAAAGGAAAGGTCCCCGGGGCTGGTCTCCGCTCAAGATGCCATTTCTTTGTTGCTGACAATTTAATTCACTACCATAAACTTTCTTTCATCCGAGGAGCTGCAGAACTGCTGTGAATTTGAACATGGACTTAGCATCCGAGCCAGGGCCCGTGTTCTCCTGTGCCTCCAAGGCAGCAATAACAAACGCGTCTCCGCCCAGACTGAGGACCTACGGGGGAATGGGGGGGCGGGAGGTAGGCCTTGGGACTGCTCTCCCCTTAGTGCCGCGTGTCGTTTTTTTAGCCAATCCACGCTGTGGAGGGACTGCCCCTGCTCACCTAGGCGCCCCTGAGCCGCCTCTGCGGCTATTTTTGTTTAGCTTGTGAGCTAAATAAAATAAATTGACATTATTATTTGATGGGTTGTTAAAAACAAGAATATGCAATAGACTGCATGTGGTCCACAAAGCCTAAAATATTTAGTACATGACCTTTTGTTGAAAAAGTTTGTAGATGCAAAACCCTGTGCTGGAACGACAGCGTCATCATCACCGATGCCACCGTTGTGCAGGCTTGGCTCCACAATGGCTGTCATCAATTCCTTCTCTTGCATGCATGTGAATCTCCCATTATGAGGTTGTGTCTGTCCTTCCATCTCTTGGGTCTGGGCTGGCCTGTAAGTTCTTCGACTGGCAAAATATGGCGAGAGTGACACTGGCATTTGGGACCTCACCATGAAGACACCGCAGTTTTTACCGTGTTCTCTTACAATTCTGAGTCACCATGTAAAATATCCAACCACCCTGCTGGAGAGGTCTCATGCATTGCCCTTGAGGCTACTTGGAGGAGAGCAGCTAAAATCTACCTACTTAACAAAAATCCCCAATACGATACAAGTGCATTAACTGTAGTTCTCATGTCCTGCATTAGATCTCTAGACATGTTCCTCCTACTTATCCGCTGTTTGTATCTTTTGACCTACAACTCCCTGTTTCCTTTCCATGCCATGCCCCCCACGGTAACCACTGTATTTGAGCTTTTTTTTATACTTTTGTCACCAAAAAAGTAACTGCATGAGATGACAGATCTGTTCATCTGTTTCGCTATAGTGACCATTTTACTATCAGTGTGTATCCCAGAACATCCTGTCATGAACTTCAAACAAGAGGGCTGTCCGGAAAGTCCCCAGCCATTGGTAAAATCATGAGAATCTGGCCTTAATGGAAACTCTCCCAATTTTTAGACATTGGCAGTCAACTCAGCTTTAAAAAAAATAAATAAAATCCTTTTAAAAAAATAAAAGAGACATCACTGTGCAGGACAAAACTTATGCTCACCCTACCAAATGTAGGCAGAAGTCTGGCAGTCACGTTACGGGCCCCAGGGGTAGCCGAGGGACTTGTAAAACTAATCTCAGGGCTCGCTCCCTAAACTGTGAGAGGTAAGCCAGAAATGAAAAAGAAGGCTGATTTTATGGAAGCCTCCCTCCCTCAAGAGATGGGCTGAAAATATAAGAGGTTTCAAAAGCAATTAAATGAAGGATTCAGGCCATGAACGCTCGCTGGGAAAGCTTGATCTGGGGGTGTTCTTACGTGCCACCCTTGTGGCAGAGCCGCACCTCCACCTGTGCACGGGCCATGGCTATTTGTGCAGCCCAAACAACGCCAGTCTGACCCTCCCGGGGTCTCCTCCAGGTTCTCATGCCCCAGTCTCATTTTCTTCCCTTTGCCCCGTGGTTTTCCCTCCTCAAAGGGCCTCAAAGGGTTCCTGCCTCCCAGTGCCCCGATGCTGGGATGTCCGCGAGGGCGGAGGCGTGGTCGTGTTTATGAACAAGGCCTTCACTCTGAGACATTGGCAGAGCCACAAGAGGGCACAGTGAGCATCAGTTTCCAAGCCGGAATTTGGGTTGGGCTCGCCGATGTGATTCCATACAGAAAAGAGATCTCCGGGTGCGTGCCAGAAAGTGGCGGCTCTGGGTACAGGATACGGCCCTGATCGGCTCCCTGTTTTAGGGTTCTCGAAGAAACTCCATCCCACAAACCAAAGCCCAAACAGGTCACAACACAATGCTCTTGGAGGCATGGGGCCAGGAGAGGGTGACTCTTACAAGGCCGTGAGTAGGGGGCGCCACGGCCACCCCGCTGAGCTTGGGGTCTCCTTGACAGTTGCGCAGCGCTGGTCTGGGGGAACCACGTGCCGACGGTGTCAGGCCCCTGCGCCTTCTGCAGCTCGTGTCTCTGGCACTGGCGCCTTCAGTTGTCTCAGCTGTTACTTGTGCGGTCACTGGATCAACTTAGAGTGCCCAACCTAGGAAGGCAGACTGTGCCCTCTCTGAGCCAGGGCCTGGGAGCCACCATCAAGAGCACAGAGGTGACTGACCACAGCTCAGCAGAGATGGAACGTGACCCACATGTGTAATTTGAAATGTCCTAGCAGCCACATTACCAAAAAAAGGTCAAAAAAACATGGGGAAAGTTAATTTTAATGATGTAATTTACTTAATATGTCCACATTATTATCAATCCAACATGTAATCAATATAAAAATTATTAATGAGATATCTCTTTCACATTTTTTTTTCATAACGTCCATAACACCTGAGGTGTATTTTATACCCACAGCACGTTTCACTTCAGACTAGCTGCATTTCACGCATGCAGCAGCCACCCGTGACTACCGTATTGGACACAGCAGACCTAGAGATTCTTGACCCCAACAGTCAAACCCTCTTCAGAGGGTGCAGATGGGCTGAGGCCTGAAGGAGTGATCCGGGCTGTGAGGTTAAACAGAGCTGGGTTCAAATCCCAGCTTTAAACCCCACCAGGTGTGTGATCCTGGTCTACTCACTTTGCCTAGTTTTCTTCGATTGCCAAAATGCATTACCAGAACCCTCTCAAGTCTCACAGGATTCTTACATCAGACAAGAAAGTAAATTCAGAAGGGCTTTGCAAACTGTAAAGCATGTTGCAAATTTGAGTTGCTGTTAATGGTCCATTCAACATACATTTATTGTTACTATATTCACAAGTTTGTAATACAAGGAATAGGAATAGCAGAGAATCCTACCAGTACTTGTTTTACAGTAACATAAACCTGTATTAAAATTATTCTAATCGCACTCCTTTTTCACCCTTGTTATAAAGAGGTATAATCGGAGCAAGAATAAAGGAAATCAAATTCCTGTGCGCAGGCTAGAACTCCATCTGATTCAGCCACTCTGTCAGGAGAGCCTGCAAGAAGAATCATAGTTCCTTGAGAATTACTTTATTTGCATTATTTGCTTGAGAACCTAGAAAAAGCTACAAGTGTGGAGCTGGGCCAGAGAGAAAAAGGAAGGCATATAGAAGAAAATAAAGATGTATAGGAGGATTCCATTGTCGTTATAAATTTTAAAAGAAAGGATGCTGATATATAAGATGTATCAGTTCTAAGTGGTAGCTTGTGGTTTTCTTTTTCCTTTTAGTGTATCTACATTTAAGAGATACTTGTGGTTTTTATTATGCAAGTTATATATGCTCATTATAGAAAAAATATAATAAAATCTATAGATCTTTATTTTTTTATCCACCTACATCACACTTTGAAAAATCTAAAGATCTTTAAAAGAAGATAGTGAAAAATCTGCAATTCTATTCCCTAGAGAGAATGACATTAATACTTTGATATTTTCCCAGACATTTGCATATATCCTAAATTTATTTACTTTTGTTGAAATTAAAGAGATGATGAAAACCAGGCACCAGTAAAAGATGATGCACTTAAGAAAATCCATGACCAAATAAGGAATATTTATGTTAGGCTGTAAGAGAGAAATATTTGGAGTAAATCAGAGAGGACCTGACCTGAATTTATTTATTATTTTTTCCATAAAGAATGTAGATTACTTCTGTAATCCACATTAATAAACTCAATTAATCAAGTCTTTAAAATGGCTCAAATAATTACAGAGAAAGAAAAGGGCCACACACATGAAAGGAGGCCAGGTGTAAGAGGCTGCAGCAGCCAAGATCCTTTGCAGACACAGGAAGCAAAGGGGCAGGCTGTGGCATCTCCACCTCATTGACTGCGTGTTTATCCAGTGCCTCCAGGCACCCCTGGCCCCCAGCTTTCTCTCCTCACTGTTGCTCTCTCACCTGCCCCTTCTCCCAAAAAATGATGAAGGACAACAACCTGGTATGCCACCTGGATGCCTGTGAGACCATGGGCAATGCCACGGCCATCTCCTCGAACAAGATGGGCATGCTGACCACCAATCGCATGATGGTGGTGCAGGCCTACGTCAGTGACATCCACTACAAGGAGATCCCTGACCTCAGCTCCATCAATGCCAAGACCATGGAGCTGCTGGTCAACGCCATCGCCATCAACAGCGCCTACACCACCAAGATTCTGGTAAGGGGGTGCCAGGCACGTCATCCACTAGAGGGAGCAATATCCAGGGGAGGATGCAGAAGCACTGGGGCAGGTGGAGAAATGTGATTCGTATTTTCAAATCCTGCTGATATATGTTGGTATGGTTAGATAGTAAGCAATTTGTTCCTCTTTGAGGTAGTACTCTATTAACACTGCTATAATGTTTGTGTGACCAAAAAAAAAAGATTGTTGTTAATTGTGTTCTTTAGATCCTGCCATTGGCCCTCCCACATACACACAAAATTTTTTTTATTAGTTAGCTTTTGCTACATAAAAAACTACTCCAACACTTAGTGGCTCAAAGCAAAATTGCGTATTTAGCTCAAAATCCTGTGAGTCAGCAGTTCAGGTTGGGTTCAGCTGGGTGGTTCTTCTGGTACCAGCTGGGCTGCCTCATGCATCTGCAGTGGTTCAAGTGGACAGCTCTGCTGATCTTGGCAGCACTGTGGGCTGATCTAGCATAGGCTCAGCTGGGCTGGCTCATCTCCCCTCTGCATGGTCTTGCAAGCAAGCTAGTCTGAGCTTGTTGGCATGGTGACAACAGGGTTCCAAGAGAGCAGAAGTATGCAAGGTCTCTTGAGGCCTAGGCTCTGAACTGGTATGTTGCTGCGTTCTTTTAGCCAACATAAATTAGGAGGCTAGCCCAGATTACACAGTGGGATAATAGACTCCACCTCTTGATGGGAGGTATTGCAAAGGGCTGGGATTCAGGGAGGGGAATAACTGTGGCCTTTTTCATGATCTACTACTGATGATATTGTTACTGTTAGTAATAATAGTAATCTTCCTCATTTTGATAAGAAAAATTCTCAGCTTACTGCCTCTGCTAAAAGGCCTGGACTCTTCATGCTGTAATCCCTATTCGGTTTGGAAGCACAGGTTTCCTCTTTGTAATTAACCAGCATTTGGATGAAGAGAAACCCAGAGTTCATCTGTCCAGATGTCTGTCAGCTCCCAGACGTAGGGCATTTCTGCCTTGTGAGCATCTGGGTGATCCGCTGGGCTTTATGTATACCCTCCAAATATGCCGCGCCCTGACCTCCCGCCCCCATCCCAGAGCTAGCTGCAGCCTTCGAGATCAGGTTGGGTTTGTGGGAGCTGCCAGCAGCTTTATGGAAACGAGGAAAAGAACGTGAGTCAGCAGTGGAGGGCCAGGGGCTGGTGGGGGAAGGAGGAGGAGGAGGAGGCTCCTGCACCCTCTGCTGCAGCAGAGAGGCCACCGCGTCACCCCGGAGCAGCAGGCCAACGGAGGTAGAATTGACAAAGTGGGAAAGTAGGTCGGAGAACACGTGCCAACGGTGAGCGAGAACCCTGAGGGTGATGCCAGGAATGACAACGTTTTTGTCTTCTTCCCCCACCCCTAACCCCGATTTGGGAATCAAGAGAGATCAAAGATGCTTTATTCTGTTCCCCAGTCCTTCCTAAAATAACCAACATGTTCCCGATGATCTCGTCCCACAGGTGTGGCAGAGAGGGGAACAGGGCGATTCCCAGAACAGGCTTCAGGCAATGGGGACAGCCACGTGGGCGCAGCCCTTGGGGTGAGCTTGGATTGAGATGTTATTCAGTTATAGTCAAGAGGAGTTCTTGGTCTACTTAGAACTCGGGAAAATCAACAAGAAAAAATCAAACGACCCTATCAAAAAGTGGGCAAAGGACATGAACAGAAACTTTTCAAAAGA
>NW_012134636.1:2284748-2305130 GCF_000956105.1 Propithecus coquereli | reverse complement strand
CCTGTGTCCAGGTGGCATAAAGGACAGGGGTCAGCCAGCCTACCTGTTGAGGCTGGAGAGAGGCCAGGTCCCTGAGAACTGGGGTCCTTGGTTTATAACCCGGGCCAGGTCACTTACCTCTCGGTCTCCTTCTGTGCCTTGAACCCTGGCGTCCTAGCACGCCTGTGCCTGTCTTTCTGGGTCTTTCCTGAAAGTACCCTGGCCACACAGTTCCCTTTGCTGGGGGCTGACAGCCATCAGTGTGGGACGGATGGCAGAGCCCCTGTATGACTAGGAAGTGGTTAAAACTCAGGAGCCAGACGGCCCGGGTTCAAATTCCTCACTGGCCGTGTGAATGTGAACAAGTTACTTAACCTCTTGGTGTCTCCGTTTCCTGGGGCCTATGCCGTGAGGATAAAGTGAGTTAGTAAATGGAATGCACATGCCTGACACGTAGTCGGCACTCAGTGTGACCAGTGTTGCTCTTCAGCAATCAAATCACCCCCTGCAGGGGATCCATTTGCAGCAATGCAGAGGCTATCAAATAAATGACAGCAGAGACACCGGGTTAGAGAGGGAAAGGGTGTTTGCCCAACACCCTACCACCAATTAGCCGCAAAGCTAACTCTGACTACCCTAAAGCCAAAGGCTGAGTCAGGTTGCCCAGAGCAGCTTGCTGGTCACCAAAACCAATCCTGCAGCACCTTTAGCGGGTCTTGGGAAGGTAGGCCTGGGTGCAGAGGCTGCGTCAGGGTTTGCTGCCGGCGGGGCAGGAGAATACAGCACTGGGGCTGGGCCTGTAAGAGGGTGGAGCTGGGGGTACAGGGCCCCAAGTCAGGGAATAGGCTGCCGCTAGCTGCCAGGCACAGGCCGGGAGCTGTGCAGATGGGGAGGCACACAGAGACCCTGTTAGGCCCTCAGGGGGTCAGAAAGGCTTCCTGGGGAAAGTAGCTTCTGAGCTGAAAGTGCAGGACAGGCGGGTGACAGGTGTACATCCGGCCAAGGAAACACCCTGTGCAGGATGGGGCCGCGGGGCCAGCTCTGTGGGACCACGAGCACGGATTGGAAGTGTAGCAAGGGCTGAAAGCAGAGAAGAGGTCAGAGCGGGAGTGAGGCCTGGTCACAGAGGACCTGGTAAGTAGAGCTAAGAACGTGGCTGTTCTCCTGAGGCCGAGGGGGACGTGCGAGAATGACGTTCTTGTCGTGGGATGGGTGGGGCAGTCCAGACACGGGTGTGGGAGAGAGATCCTGGGGTTGCTGGGGGGAGCAGGCTGGAGGGCGTGCCCAGAATTCATGAGAAGAGATGTGAGACGCTGGTGGCAGAGGGGATGGGGACAGAGAGAAGAGGAGGGTTTCAGTGGGATTTTGGAGCCAGAGTGGGCAGGTCTGGGTGATATGTTCCATGTGCAGCATGAGAGAGGGACATGTCTAAGTTGACACCCAAACTCCTGTCCTGCCCGTGGACATCTCTGTCTGGACCCCCATGAGTGGCAAGTCCCACAAACTCCGCAGGCCCCCAGTGATGACATCCTTCATCCGTGACTGGGGCCACACGTCATCTAGCCATGCTGCTATGCATTGAATATTTTATTGAAGCTCAATGCCGGGGGAGAGGTCGAGGTGAGAACAGTGGGGCAGGCGTCACTGGCGAATGGCACAGACAAGGCCTCCTCGAGCAGGACTGGCCTCCCCAGGGAGAAGGTGTGGGCGGGGCAGATGGTGGGACCCTGCTGGAGCCCTGGGAGCCTGGAGCAGCGGAAGGGCCCCTGAGTACAGGCAGAGGGGACAGTGTTTCTGGTTAGGGTGGCCACCAGTGTGGCCACCAGTGTGGCCAAGGGCTGCAGAGAGCAAGGGCCGGGGGAGCAGAGCCCAGGCCCCAGAGGGGCTCAGGCCAGCCGGGTCTAATAAGGTGCCCAGCACACCCTGCAGTGCTGGTAGCTGTTCCCAGCCCAGAGCTGGGAAGAGCCACGCCAGGAGGAGGTGGCCAGACAGGGCCCAAAGAGGAGGCGGTGCCCGGCGCATGGCCCTCCTGGGGGTCAGTGCTGGCCCAGGCTGCCCCGCACCATGGTGGCCCAGGGCCCTGAGCACACTCCCGCCCCCAGAGGCATCATCGACAGCACACACACCAAGCGGCGGCAGCTGGTGGCCGTGACGGGGATGGGACCAACGACCAGCCTGCACTCAAGAAGGCCGAGGTGGGCTTCGCCGTGGCAGGAGCGGCTCACAGGGGCTCTGGGGTGGTGTCTTGCAGGAGCTCATAGGCAGGGGCTCTGGGGGCTTGACCTGGTTGTGCCAGCCCCTGGTTCACACTCAGCCCGCCTGCCATCTGCCTTGCGTGTGTGCAGCGCTCTCGAGGCTCAGCCTGGCCCCGGGTCTTCCTGGAAGGCTGCAGGGAGGCTCCTTGCTCGGGAGGGCTTTGGGAAGAGGGGCACTTGCAGGCTGGGGAGGAGAAGGGGCCGGGACGAGTCTTCCTGATGGCAGAGCGTGGCTCAGGGGGCTGGGTCTGTGGGGGGCATGAAGGGAGGGGTGTCCTTGTGGGGCCTGGCTGTGCCGGGCCCATCCGATGTATGTACAGGGGGTTGTGTAGGACTGAGGATGTGGAGGGGATGAGGACGGTGGTGCTAGAGTCACTCGCATCCCCTGGCTGCCCCACCCAGGCTCCTGTCCCTGTCCCCACAGGGCATCGCAGGCACTGATGTGGCCAAGGAGGCCTCAGACATCATCCTGACGGATGACAACTTCAGCAGCTTCGTCAAAGCGGTGATGTGGGGCCACAACGTCTACGACAGCATCTCTAAGTTCTTGTTCCAGCTGACAGTCGACGTGGTAGCCGTGATTGTGGCCTTCACAGGAGGCTGCATCATGCAGGTGGGTCCTCAGGGGGCGCATAACAAAGCCTGGAGGAGGGTGGAGACCCCTACGGGGACCTGGGGTCTTGGGGCACCCCAGGTTGTCCGTGTCAGAACACCTAGGGATGGGGCACCCGTGGACGGAGTGCATGCTGGGGGGTGGGAGCTGCATCATGGACCTAGGTGCAGGCACCAGCCCTGGTGGGGTCGAGGAAATGAGGTTCAGAGAGATGGTGGGGTGACTTGCCCAAGGTCACCCAACAAATGGGAGATGTCAGACTCACACGCCCATCTGCCTGGCCCAGGCACAGGCCTGGCCTTTGCTCTAGGAGGTGGAAGAATGAAGGCAGGGCAGGAGGGTGGCAGGGGAGGGGCACGGCCCAAGAGGTGTCAGGCGGCCAGCTGAGGGCAGAGAGCAGTGGGCCTGGGTGCCTTGGTCCTGGGGTGGAGTCTGGAGTGGCCCAGGAGATACCAGGTGGGGGCAGCAGGAGGGGGTGCGGGGTTCTGTCTCATGGGGAGTCAGGGAGGGTCCTGTTCAGATCACTGTGTCTGGGTCCCAAGCAGTCCCATGCAGTCTGCAGACTCACTGCCTCTTCACCCCAGCCCTGTGAGGCGGGAAGTGTGACGATCCCATTTTACAGAGGCAGAAACTGAGGCTCGGAGGATGGACCAGCCAGGCACCTGCCATGGCTCCCTCAGCCTCCTGGTACCCAGCCGGCCTGCCTCCTGCAGGGGCTGACAGGCCTAGTCTGGGGGGAGAGGGTGGGCTTCCTTATCCCTGGGGAACCCCCAAGGCCTGACTCCTCCCAGCAGCCACCTGAGCTGACCAGCCCCTGCCCACAGGAGCCCTTAGAGGCCCAGAGTGCAGCACTGCCCCAGGAGCTGTGTGGCCCCGGAACACTGCTCCCCTCTTTGCATCCGGAGCCTGGGGGTGCACTGGGAGCTCCCCCTACCTGAGCCCCAAGAGTCAGTCTTGGGGTGTGGCTGAGTTCCCTTCTGCTCCCAGGGCCCTCCCTCCGGGTCTGCCGTGAGAGGCTCCCTCTAGTGGCAGCTAGGGGAACACTCCCAGGGGAGCAGCAACTCACACAAGGCTTCTTGGAGACCAGGTCTTGATGCCAATAGGGAAACTGAGGTTCTGAGATGACTATCACTTTGCCTGAGGTCTTCAGTTGAGTTGGTGGCAGGGCCATGCAGGCACTGATAGGAAAAGAGGCAGATGCGCCCCTGAGGCACGTGGAATCAGAGAAGGCTGAAGGGCAGGAAGAAGCCAAAGGGTGGGGAGGCTGCCTGGAGCCCCAGGCATGGGGAGCAAGGCTGATCCCGCGAGTGGTAGACGACGGGCCACATCGCAGTGCTACTCAGTGTTGTGCCTGTGGCCATCTGAGATCCTCCCCAGCTTTGGGGGCTGGATGCTCTTCCAGCTTTAACCCCAGAACATTCTCCCACCAGTTCCCTTCCCTATTGTTGCCCAAGTTCCAGTTCTCTCTCTCTCTCTCTCACACACACACACACACACACACACGCACACGCACACGCGCACACACACACACACACACACACACACACACACACATCCCCATCACAGCTCTGACAGCTTGCAGCTGAAAGACTCCTGACCCAGGACACCGTGCTTGGGAGAAGTACCAGAACCAGTCCTGAGCCAAAGGGGCTTTATTCCCCAGGTGCTCGGACATCCAGGCTTCTTTGGAAAGTTGATAAACTGATTTGATTAGCAACCCCATTCCCTGGGTACCCTCAGAGCCAGGCCATCTTTATCCCATGGGGAGCTCTTGGTGTCTGGGGGAAGGGACTCATAAGGACTAAGGTCGATGCCAGTGAGCAGTGCTGACTTTAAAGTCCCACGGAGCCCCTGAGCCTGAGTGTTCAGGCCAGCACCTGCTTGTCCCTATGGGAAATGTAAGGGGCCACTGATATCTGCCACCTCAGCCTCCCTTCAGGGCCTGCCTCTCAGGCCTCAGCCCCATGGACAAGCCCTCTGGGGCAAGAGTAAGAAGGAAGACATATCCCCTTTCCATGTTGCCTTCCCAGGGAGGATCGGCTGCCTCCAGGGCACCCAGGCCCTGGGCTCCTGTTCCTCAGGCTTGGGTGCCTCAGGGCCCAGTGTCGTCAGGTGGAATGAGCGCAAGAGACCTGAGGACCAGCCACGGGCCAGGCTCTTGCAGGACAAGTCAGACATTCCACCCCACTCAATCCTTATCACTCCCAGAGGTGCCTGCAGCTTTACAGACGGGAAAACCAAAGCTCAGAGAGGTTAAATGACTTGCCCAAGGTCATAGGACCAGGACCATGTGGGGAATTCCAAGTCACATCTGCCCAGCTCCTAAAGACCAAGATTTTCCACTATGGCCCCCGACTCTGGATGAATGAGTCAATTAAAAAGCAAATTAATAAGAAGTTGTAAAAGACTGAGTTGAGGAGCAGGTGAGGTGGGTTAAGGCTTGAATTGGTCACATGACTAGGCAAGTGGGTAAGAGGACAGGAGGGAGGGAGGGGAGAAAACCACCTGGAAGGATGGCCCCATCGCCCTGACGGGCTGGTTCCCTTGCAGGTCATTGTCACCATCCCGACCAGCAGGCTCAAATTCCTCAAGTAGGCTGGCAGGCTCATGCAGAAGGAGGAGATTCCGGAGGAGGAGCTCGATGTTTAAAGAAGGTCCTCTTGCATGAAACTAAACTTTCTTTATTTCTAGTTAATTGTTGCCACTTTAGCTTCTCGCTCTAGCCTGGAGACAGCACGAAGGCAAGAACGATGTCTCTGGCCCATTGGGGTCCCTACTGCCTGGGGGGCATGCTGGATGCGTGCCAGCCAGAAGTAGGTTTCTTCCCCAGAGCAGAGCGCGCTGCCTGCCACGTGGCACATGACATAACCCCCTACAGGCCTTCAAGGTGAGGCTCAGAAGGGACTATGAAAGCAAGACAGAGTGGGTCTCTTGCCCAGACCCGTGGGCAGCTGGAGCTGGGAGCTCATCCCCACGCCTCACCACACTCTGGGAGGTGTCGCCTTGGAAAACGTACACCAACACTTTATCTCCATCCGGAGTAGCGAACAGCTCCCCTGGCTGCTCCCCACCCTCAGTGCCCCGTCCCACACCTCACCTCATCTGACCCTCACAGCCCCTGGGAAGTAGGTATGACACCCCCAGGCTTAGAGATCACTGAGGTCCAACAGATGACTCTTTCTACACAGCTGGCACAGCTGGGGCAGGGACCAGGAGCAAGTTTCAGACTCGGAGCTGCCTGCCACAGGCCTGTGGCAGGTCCTGGAGCCTAGGACCCAACCTCAGTGTCCCCTTGGGTTGAGTCCTGGGCTCCAGCTACAGGAGCATGGCTGAGATCCCTCCTTGCTTCTGGGAATCTACCTGATGGACCACACTCAGGATTCCAGGAGATCAGTTTGGAAGAGGCAGTTTGGAGGCATCAGTCCTGGGCCTTAGGGAGGGCAGGGCGAGACGTCTCAGCCTCTGGGCATTCTCTGGCCTCCTCTGCCCTGGTCCCAGTCCTTGGGTCCTTGAGGAACTCTTAAGAAAGAAGCAGGAGGACCAATCTACTCAGGCCCCCGCACCCAAAGAAATCATCCTACAATGTTCATCATAAAGCCCGTCACACCCAGAACCGCAGGGAGGCGTGCGAAGCTGTAGTTAGTAATCCTTTCTTTCATTCATGGATCTCAGGAAAAGGGTAGGCTTGCTCAGGACAGAAGACCCACCAGAGCTTCTGATTCCAAACTCCCCGAGTCAGGGTCGCCATGGCAAGCAGAGCCCCACCCCTTGGGTCGCGGGTTTCCGCAAGGGCAAGGGGCGGGGCCATGGGAGGGTGTGTCGTGGCCTGTGGAAGTCTCGGAACTTTAGTGCTAGCGGGGCGCGTTGCCGCTCGGAGGCTCTTAAGCCACGGCCCGGCTGCTTGCCAGCCCGGCGCCGGAAGTGAGCTCTTCGGAGGCGCCGCCGGGAGCTGCCACGTCCGAGGCCCGGAACCGCCACCGCTGCAGTCATGGTGAGTTTTGGAACTGGGGAGGCCAAGCAGGGTTTGGGCCACAGTCGCGGTCCTCACGGGTTCCTCGGCCGCGCTGGGGTTCAAAACCCTGGCTGGGGCCGTTCAGCTCCCCTCCACCGCTTTGAGGTTTTTTGGGGCTCTGGCCTGTCCCTGTGGACCTTTCAGAGGGGGAGGCCGGGGGTGAGGCCGCGGAGCCTCCTGGAACTCTGACGACCGCGTCGCTGTCGCGTCTCCTGCTAATCTCTCCTGTCCTCTTCCGTCAACAATTCTCTTCTGTCAAAACCAAAAACACAATAGGAGCTGCTGTATCTGATACCGACCTCTTAGTAAGTTCGCAGTAATCTCAGCCTGCTAACAGCCTTGTGAAGTAGGTGCCGTTATTATCAACACTTTACAGATGAGGAAACTTAAGGTTCAGCAAAGTGAACCTCACAGCTGGCAAATGGCAGAGCCGAGATTCGAACCCTCTTAACCATTCCGGGTTGCCATTGACTACCTCTCACAGCAGAGATGATTGAGCAGTTGCTCGGGTAGGGCCCTCAGGTATGGGGGGCTCTTCAGGAAACTGATGTAAGGAGGAGCTCAATGAATCTCTAAGGGCAGGGCTCAGTTTTTTTAATCTCTGTAATATCTGCAATGTACATTCAGTCCACACTTACCCACTGAGTGAATGAATGAGAACTCCTGGACGAAAGTATCTAGACTGAGCCTGGCACAGTCTAGCAAACGTGTGCTCTTAGGAAAATGGCTGTGCCTCAGCAGCAGGTTCGAGGGAACCTGCAGGAACCCAGAAATCAGAACACCGGGTTAGTTCTTGCTCTGCAGGGCGGATAGGTGTTAAATCATTCACCTCTTATGGCCTCTGGTTTTTTCGCTGCTGAGCAGAAGTGGGGGCTCTTACGCTCTTGACAATCAGCTCATTCTATATGAATTTTTAACTCATCTGCTTCTGAAGAGGGAAATTGTTTTAAGTGCTGCCTCTTGCTACTTAACAAGGACCAGGTAACAGCAGTTGCTCAGGAGAAAATACTCTTAAGGCATTAAAACACACACACCTACATACACACGCTTGTTTAGAAGCGTGGTTCACCAACCCTAGCTGGTGGGTGAGAGTGGTTAGAAATAAATGCTGATTATTTCTAAGGTCCTTTGGAAACCTGGGATGAAACTACCTCTTAGTAAACTTTCTTCCTGACTCTATTTATCCTTCATCCATTGGATTTAGGGAATTCGGTGTAACAACTACTTTATATTCTAGATAGGTAGCTTTCATTTGGATTGGAAAGCTTTGTGGCTTGGGAGTTAGGATGTTAGGGGATGGGGCTTTTTTCCCAGCTTTGCCTTTAGCTACCTCTGTGACTTTGGCAAGTGCCTTCTCTTCTGTGGGCTCTTTCAGTTCCTTAGTCTGTCAGGTGACTCTGCCTTTGGTACCTCTCAGTGCACATGTGAAAGCACTTTGTAACCTGCATAGCTTGGGCACATGGAGGAGACTCCTTATCTTCCTTGCTTGCTTCTGCAGACCTTGGGGGCTCGCTTTTTAGGGAGTCTAGAATTTGATGAGAGAAGCTGTGCTGACTTGGTGTGTACTTCTTAAACTGCTTTGCAGCCATCCTCTTCCCATGTCTACTTTTCTGAAAAGTCAAGTTAGACTTTACACCTATAGGGCTTGTGCTGGAAAAGATGGAATGGGGGAAATGTAAGAAATGTCTGTTCCATTCTGATTCAAGCAGCAGAGAATTCAAGAATTTTTTTTTTATTTTAAAAAATAAAAAGAAATGTCTGTTCCAAACTGAAACCTCCTTTTTAGTCCTCCTTTCTATCCCAAGAATTTAGAGAATAGTGGTTGAGCAAAAAAAAAAAATAACAAGTTTTTGTTCATATATTTATTCATTCGGCAAATAGTTCCTGGGTTCCTTCTGTGAGTTTCTTCTGTTTGCAAAGCTCTGTGCTGGATGATTTGAGGAGATTCAGGACTAAAGATGGCTCAGACCATGGCTCCAGGAAACTCACCTTCTAGTGGGGAGAAGAAACAACACAAAGTGTTGTAGACATTCCATGCCGAAGATAAGCATGAGAGTGCAGCCATTTGGGGATCTGAGAATCGTCAAAAGGGCGTGGGGCAGGCTGTGTAATTAGAACTGGACCTCAAAGAATGGGTAGGAGAGCAAAGACCATGACAGCTATGTTCCAGCCCTACAAACTGTTTAACCAGAATCCCACCAGGTGACAGTCTAGGGTCTGTCACAAGTGGTGGACCAGGGGGCAGCCTCAGAAAAAACTTGAATCAAGTCTTAGGTAATAACCCTGTTGTTCACGTTTGCTGAATAGAATTGGGGGCTCTTATACTCTGATATTATGCCTGAAACATCAGAGGATCTCTCATCCAGGAAGGGAACGCCAGCTTAGCTCCCTTGGGGTTTCTCCTCCTCCTCAAAGGTAGCCAGGACTGCTTGTCATTCCCTCACACACTTCAAGCTCTCCCAGACCTGTGTGTCTTTGCTTGTGTTATTCCCTCTGTGTGGACTGTACTTTTCCCCTGTGCGCTTGCCAAATTCCTACTCATCATCTAAGGCTCAGTTCATATCTACCACCACCACCTGCCTCAGGCTCCTACGGCATATGTAAATCACTGTTAAAGGATTTATCATTGGCTCATGCCTGTAATCCTAGCACTTTGGGAGTCTGAGGTGGGAGGATCGCTTGAAGCCAGGAGTTTAAGACCAACCTGGGCAATGTAAGAAGGTCCTGTCTCTAGGAAAAAAAATTTAAAAATTAGCCAGGAGTGGTGGCATGCATCTGTAGTCCCAGCTACTCGGGAGGCTGAGATGGGAGGGTTGAGCCCAGGAGTTGGAGGCTGCATTGAGCTATGATGATGCCACTGCACTCTAGCCCAGGTAACAAAGCAAGACCCTGTCTCAAAAGAAGAGAAAAAAAAAATTTATCTTACCATATTAGGGTTATTTATGTGCAAGCTTCTCAAGGGCAAATAGTGCCTCTTATGCATGTCTGAATCTCCAGTGCTTGGCAAAAAAGAAGGTACTCAGAATGAATGTTCACCGAATGAGGGAACAAATATAGTCAAGAACTTCAGAAATAATTGTTGGATTTATTGAGATGATTGCATTCTAACTTCCATCAGTTACTTTACCAGCAATATCTTTGGTTCTAGGTGTCAGTAATTAACACTGTGGACACCTCCCATGAGGACATGATTGTAAGTATTTATTTAGCCCTCCTAGGCTGTGGACATGGGCATTTCGGGGGGGGCCAGTTTGGGTTTTTTATTGCCCCTTTCTGTTGATCATTCATGAATCCAGCTGTGGCTTTGCAACAGTTGCCAGTTAGGCTGTACCCTCAGGGGTACACTTAGTCTCCCCAGTAGTTCCCTCTGAGTTGGCAAGGCTATGGCCATCTGGTCACTCTCTGCTGGGAGGAACCTGGGAATGGCCTGTCGCTTATGTCTCTCAGTCTTATGGTCAACACAGTACCCTGCTCTGGGATGGAGACTGAATGGGTGCAGAGGTTTGACAATAGTCTTCCCTCCTGTCTTCCTCTTGCTGTCACTTCTTAGCCCCATTGGAAAGGGGGTTAAAGGAAGAAAGAAGGCAATACAAAGGCAGAGGCTGAAAGCCCAAGGCAGAGGCAGGTAGAATCAGCACAGACAATAGGCTGGACAAGGCCCTTTGAACCAGAAGTCATTGCTCAGGGCACTTCCTGAGAGAAAAACATACAGCTCAGTATAGGACAAGGCTGCGAGAGAAGGTCCAGAGGTTAAAGTCTCCACCAGGAAAAATGTAGACTAGCTTCATTCAGGGCCACATAGTCCAAGCGGCCTTTGAACAAGAGCATTTCGTGCTGGGCATCTTGCCTTCACAACCTGTCCACCAGCAGTTGCTGTAAGACCACACCTCCTCAGAGATAGTGTGGCATCAGGGGCAAGAAGATCCAACCTGGGACTGCCTAGCCAACCAATGTCTTCTCTGAGCCAGCCTTAGTTTCCTCAAAATAATGGATGTGCTGTCTACTTGTGTGAATTTGGTTTGAGGAACAGATGAGGCACAGTAGTAATGAGGAGCATTTGCATGCTGTCAGACCCCATGCTAAGTACCTTTCATTCAGTATCTCATTTAACCTTCATGACAACCCTTGAAGCAGATGCTATTATTAGCCCCATTTAAAGATAAGGAGACTGGAACTCAAGGAGATTATTTTTCAAGGGTTGCACAGCAGATAAGCTAAGGAGATAGGATTTAAATCTCTTAGGCACTATGCTTTACTTCCTCCCACTGTGTGACAGCACTCAGGAGAAGTGCTTCAGAAACACACCTGTACCACCTGCCTTACAAGAAACCAAGACCTAATATAGTGGAGAGGGTTGACTTCCAAGGAAGAATCCAGATGCTTTTTTTGGGTAGGGAGGTGAGAAAGGAATGTAGAGGCAGACAGTGAATGCCTCCTTTGAAAGAGTATAATTGCTCCTGATGACTACAGGAGTAACAACTGATATTCCCTGAAACCCCCAAGGCAGGACAGCTGAGGAAAGTGGTATCCACTGGAATGGGCAGAGCCAGCAAGTGAGGAGGGACCAGGGTATTCAGTGGGGCGGTAGGCAAAATGCCTCAGAGGAACCATCACCCAGGTGGACAAGGAACTGTGGGCAGGGGCCAGCCCTAGCTCTGGATGGTCATTCAGCATCAAGGAATTCAGTTCATAAGTGGTAGGACCAGCGACACTTAAGGTATTGTGTTGGGTGGGGAGTCTGGGGTAATGGGCTCCCTAGGAAAAAGGTCAAGCAGAAACCCAGAGACAAAGGTCCACTAAGGACCCAGGGCCAGGGGTGGAGCGAAAGAGCCCAAATATCTCAGTGGAACCCTGCGTCTAGGCCAGAGGTACAGCGTAGAGAACCTGATTGGGACCTACAGGCGGAAACCTGCTCCCTTGGCCTGCTCACAAGCATCAGCTTTGGATTCTGGGGCTGAGCTGAACCTGAGGTTATCTTCCCCAGTGGCCCTTGGAGCCTGAGACCAGGGTGAGGACTGAGAGGAGGAAGGAGGAAGAAGAGCAGCTAGGCCAGCTTTTTGCTCCCATACCTACCCTACAGAACAGAATTGGGGCCTTCCCCAGAGTACGTAAAGAGTTCGTACAACCAGCTGGGTATGACTTGTTTTGTCCCTTAAGACACTGCCTATCAGAGAAGTGAGAATGTCCACATTCTAGCTTCCTGCCTGATGGTGATGATTCTTTGAGATTAGATTAATTTCAGGTGGATTCTGGTCCAAACTAGACTCTCTGTGTGGTGACCACCCCCGCCCCCACCCACCCAGCCTGCAGGCTTTCCGAGCTGTCCTCCCTTTGCAGCACGATGCCCAGATGGACTACTATGGCACCCGCCTGGCAACCTGCTCGTCAGACAGGTCCGTCAAAATCTTCGATGTGCGCAACGGAGGACAGATCCTCATCGCTGACCTCAGGGGGTAAGTGTTGTTGGCAAGCTTAGGGAAGGCCTCACCGAATGGTTTGGTTCTCGGGCCCTGCTTCACGCATGGGAAGAAAGGGCGAGAACCCAGATTCAGAGCAAGCCCAAAGTGTGTTTAGCATTGAGGACGCCTGGTTCCCAGCCAGCCTGGCTGCCCTCAGCAGATGTCCCTAGGGATGATGCGATTAAGGGCACCGGTGGATCGAGCTGTGAATCTTGGTTCTGTCACCCATATGTATACCCACTAGAAGACCCTGGGCAAGTGAGGCAGTTTATCTCTCAGAGCCTTCATCTGCTCACCCTCAAAATGGGACTAATGCTGCCTCCCTCCCAGTCGTGTATGGGAGGTCCTGCCACAGTATGCAGCACACAGGAAGTCTTCAGTGCAGGCAGCTGCTGCTACTTTTAAAAGTGGTAAACAATACCATTTTGTGTAAGTTTAGACAGTATGATCTAAAGTGTCACTCAAGAGCAATACTATAAGAATAAGGTACAGACATGATAATAATTTTACAAATTCCATTGTTCTGCCTATTTGCCCGTGGCAGGTGTTCAGTGCATATTTACAAAAGTTTGATTTAACCCTTCTCCCTACTAAGATCCTTGAGGAAGTCCTGGCTCATTTTTATGGCCACATCTCTACTGCTTTCCCTCCGTTCACTGCCTTTCTTTACTTGGGTTTCATGGATCTCCAAGGGTTCTGTGGATAGAATTCAGAAGTTGGTGAATTTGGGCAGGGAGAAAACCAATCACATCTTTATTTTCAGTGACTCTGATGTTTAGCATTTTCTTCAATTATGCATGTAGGCCTGAAACCTCTGTAGTATTTCTAGTACCTGTCACTTTGTCACCAATAGAAGTCACAGATATTTTCATCTCATGTTATAGTTTAGCTATCACAGATTATCATTTTTGCTCATCACAACTTTGAAATTACAGTGGTCATTAGTCTTGCCACTGGAATTTGTTGCTCGAAGTGTTAAAGAAGCACATGTATCTCGTAAGTTTTTTTTCATTTTGGTAACTGCATTTCAATCTAATTGGGTTTTCTTTATAAGCCTAGTTCTGTGCATTTTGTGCATTATTTTGAAAAGGGATCCATAACCTTCATCAGACTGCACAAGAGAGATTAAGAGCTGTGACAGGTAGATTCTCAGAATTTATCTGTTAACTGAATTAAAGAAAACGTAAACTCAGTCAGTGTCCATTTAGGGAAACAGGCCTTAGAAGTTCCTGTCTCCTGAGCACCAAGGATCAAATGACTGGTGAGCCAAATGCCAATTCCTCTGAGCAGAAGCCCCCAGCTGAACAGAGCTGCTAGGGTGCGGATGGGTTACCAGCACTGGCAGAGATGGTCACATTTGCTATGACTTGGTACTTCTGCTCTGTTTTTCTTATGCTCAAAGGATGTGAAATATTTGGGGATAAAAAAATTCACATCTCCATCACCACCAGTCTCTTTTGCCTCTGTTAAAACTGTGCTGGTTGTTGGAAATTTGAGTCTACTCACAGTTTCATTAGCAGCTCCTTTGTAGAGACTGGGAATGTACTGTTGTCCCAGCCAGAGAGAGGAGCGGATTTGGGTGTCTGCAGCCCTAGGGTGAAGGAGTACGTGAGGAGCAGCACTAATAGCTAACAGGTATTGAGTGGTTTTTTTCTTTTCGTGTACCAAGCATTGTTCTAAGCTCTGTACCTGAGTTATCGTAAATATTTAACCAGCACGACCACCTATGAAAGATGGCTCACTGATATCTCCATTTTTAGATAGAGACAAAGCCATAGAGAGGATATGATCCTTGCCTAAAGTCAAGAGCTAGTGAACAGGGGAGTGGATTGGCAAGAGCCTGGGCACTAACTACACCATGCTACCTCTTGTGTGCTGAGGTGCACACCCCTCCCTGCACCAGAGAAATGGTCCCTGTACAAAGCCTCAGACAGTACCTATTATCAGGTGAATGGATAAAGATCAGAAGAGAAGGGATAGACATGCCTTTTGAACAAATTAAAAAAGAAGTGGAAAATATTGCAGTGAAATAGATACTGCCTGCTCAAGAAGTTGACTGTCTGCAAGGATGAAGTGATTCAATCTACTGATATTTACTGAGCACTTGTGGGTATAAACCCTAGATGGATTAATAATTATGTTGATGACCGTAGATATAAGCAGAGCTGGCTACAGTCTGGGGCAAGCGAGGTTGCTGCCTGGCCAGGATAGGGAGGCAGACCCAGAGTCCTGACTCTTTCAAAGGCTCTGTGACCTTAAGTTGCTTAACTTCTCTGGGCCTCACGATCCTCACTGTTCAGTGAGAATTCCTTTTGGCAGTGGCCTTCTATAGTTCTCCTTTTTGAAGTTCTTAGGCAGTTCTGTCCTGAGACATTGTGTCAGCCCACCAAGGAAGCCACTTGGTTCTGTCCAGAGTAGTGCCTGGCAGAGGCACTGTGGGTTCCTCTGGCCCATCTGGGCAGCCTCTGACCCCCTCCCTTTGCAGTCATGAGGGTCCCGTGTGGCAAGTGGCCTGGGCCCACCCCATGTACGGCAATATCCTGGCATCCTGCTCCTATGACCGGAAAGTCATTATCTGGAAAGAAGAAAACGGCACCTGGGAGAAGACCCACGAGCACTCAGGACATGACTCCTCAGGTATGCCGAGTGTGGCAGGAGGGGCAGGCGAGGGGGCCCCTTGTGAGGAAGGCCTCTGTCCTGCTGAAGCCGTGGCTCCCTTCCCCTTGTGGCGCTTCTCGTCTGTCCCTTGGGTTCCGGTTTGCTCTCCTGCTAGTCTGCCCACAGGGTAGGGACCCTAAGACCTAAAGCCAGTCTAACGCAAAATGAGAAAAGCAAGGACAACATAGTGAGTTCTTCTTAAGGTTTATTCACTTTAGGTACTGGCCTTTATTATTCTCAGATTGTTGTCCTTCATACTTGTTTGTCAAGATAGATTTTAATTTATGAAATGATGATATAGGTGATAGTTTTTTTTAATATCCTTAGTTAACCAAATTGCAACTTCCTCTGGTGATCCCTGTAGGTTTTTTTTTTTTTTTTTTTGAAATTTAATAAAACAGTAAATCTGGGGCCATGCTCTCTCTGCTCACGGGACCTTCCTCCTTCCTGCAGTAAACTCCGTGTGCTGGGCCCCCCATGACTATGGCCTGATCCTGGCCTGTGGGAGCTCGGAGGGGGCCATCTCCCTGCTGACCTACACTGGGGAAGGCCAGTGGGAAGTGAAGAAGATCAACAATGCTCATGCCGTAAGTCCAGCCCCTGCCTTCGTGTAGAGGGTAGGTCTGCTGCCTTGCCGTGTGTCTGACTCCCTAGAGAGTGGCGGGGTAGTGTCCCTGCTGTGCGGTGGGCTGGTCAGGGGGGCTGCTGACCAGACACGCTTGGTATAGAACATCGTTGAGCTTCTTTGCTCTGAAGCCAGACCAGGCTGCGGCAGCCTCGTTCAGCCCAGGACAGGGATTGGCACTGGCTGCTTGTTTGCCCCCAAGTCAGGGAGGGCTGGGCACCGGGAAGGTGCAGCCACAGCCTGCCCACCTACAACTTTAGCTATGGCTTCCTCAGGTTGACACGTTCTGCACTAGGCATTCTATGACACCACTCAGTCACACCCGAGAACTGAGTGGTGTTATAAAAAGCATCATAGGGATTTAGTTCCCTGTGCTCCTGGTCTTTGGACCTTAAGGTTGAAACAGTCAAGAAAGCATTGTGCATAGTGAGGAAAATTTTATATTTCTTGAGCCCTGCTGTGTGTCATATAATTCTCACGAGCATTTGTGAATGAAAGAAGGAACTAACAAATGTATAGATTTTCAAGGTAAGCAGTCCTGATCCCATTTTATGATGACGCAAGTGAAGCTCAGCAAAAGTACGTGACTTAGAGAAGGCACTGTGCCAGGATTAGAACCCTGGAATCTGTGTGCCTTCTTCTTATATAGCAGTCCTGGCTTTGGTGGCCCCAAATACTTCTGATATCTACCTGATGGAAACTTAAAGTTAGTGGCCTCAAAGCTTGGCACTGTGCTTTTGCAATTCTCAAATACGGGTGATCCAGAAGAGCCCACAGCCTGCACAGCCCTCAAGGCCCCAGGAGCCTGTCTCAGGGTCTTGTTACTTGGGGCTCTGTGTTCCCTGTCTGTTGACTAACTTGCAAAAATGAGTATATCAACAGAGGCTTATGGGAATACGGTAGTGGGGGTAGCATTTTTCAGTCTCTCCAAATCTCTACATAAAAACCAACAGAGCAACTAGGTAGCAAAACCGAAACCTCATGAACGACGTTTCCAACAAAACTGGGTAAAGGGATTCCTGCCAACTCCGAGATAGCAGCAGGTCGGAATAAACCACCAGCAGCCACAAGACCTGTATGGTATTGGTATCTGAGCAGAAGGAAAAGGAAGGAAGTGACAGGATGCCTTCTAACAGAACTGAGAAGAGGAATACCCCAGAACACCCAACAGATACTCAACTAGAAAGCATGGCCAGCCAGTTTGAGAACAGCAGCTGAAACTGGAAGGTTTATGGTTTGGTTTGTAACATTTTTAAAAAACTGAGATACAAGTTACATACCCTAAAATTTACCCTTTTAATATACCTTTCCATAGATTTCAATATAGTCACGAAGTTGTGCAACTGTCACCACTATCTAATTTCCAGAACACTTTCACCACTTCAAAAAGGAAACCCTGATAGCTGTAACTCTCCACCTCACCCCACCCCTAGCCCTAGGCAACCACTAATCTACTTTCTGTCTCTGGGTTTTCCTATTCTGCATATTTCATATGCAGTAAGTGCTCAGTATTGTTGATAGGTTCTTGGAAACTACGACTTTAAACAAAACCAATTTTCCCTTAGGCTAATTGATATAAACAAGAGTTAAGTTCCTATGGCATATTTCTGGTCACAAAAACATCACCAAATTTCTAAGTAAAGACCCAAAACACTTCTAATATTAAACATTGAAATAAATGTGAGCACTGTGGTGCACACCTGTAGTCCCAGCTCCTCGGAGGCTGAGGCAGGAGGATCACTCGAGCCCAAGAGTTTGAGGTTGCTGTCAGCTATGTGAATAGCCACTGTGCTCCAGCTTGGGCAACATAGCGAGATCCCATCTCTTTTTTAAAAAAAACCAGTGAGCTATACATGCATTTAGGAAAGATTGGCCTGACGTGGTAGCTCACACTTGTAATCCTAGCACTCTGGGAGGCCAAGACGGGAGGATCACTTGAGGTCAGGAGTTCAAGACAAGCCTGAGCAAGAGCGAAACCCTGTTCTACTAAAAACAGAAAAATTAGCTGGGCGTGGTGGCGTGCACCTGTAGTCCCAGAGACTTGGAAGGCTGAGGCAGGAGGATCGCTTGAGCCTAGGAGTTTGAGGGTGCTATGATGATGCCACTGTATTCTACCTGGGGTGACAGTAAGACTCAGTCTCAAAAAAAAAAAAAAGAAAAAAAAGATAAATCTTTTGGTGAATCAGTGAGTGACAGTGGTTGTTGTAGTGGTGGTGGGTTATCTGGGGCCTATTGTACATAAAATCAAAACAACATATGGTCTTTAGTGATTGGCTGCTTCTGCTTAGCATAATGTTTTCAAGGTTCATCCATGTCATCGCATGTGTCAGCACTTCCTTTTTGTGGCTGAATAATATTCCATTGTAAATATACACATTTTGTTTATCCATTCACCAGTTGATTGACGTTTTCAGCTGTAATGAGTAACACTGCTGTGAACATTCATGGATAAGTTTTTGCATGAACATATGTTTTTAATTCTCTTGGGTATATACCTCATGAAATTGCTGAGTAATATAGTAATTCTATGTTTAACTTTCTGAGAAACTATTAAACTGTTTTGCAAAGTAACTGCACCATTTTACATTCCTGCCAGCAGAGTACGAGGGTTCTAATTTCCCCACAGTTTCACCAGCACTTGTCTGTCTGTCTGATTATAGCTGTCCTAGTGAGTGTGACGTAGTATCTTATTGTGGTTTTGATTTGCACTTCGCTAATCAAAGATGATGGCGAGCATCTTTTCTATGCTTATTGGCCATGTGTACATCTTCTTTGAAGAAATGGCTGGGAGGGATTTTGCACTCTGTGATAGCAGGTGGATGCAAGGGGCCCAAGGTAAGAAAGACTAAAGAAAGGGCTCAGAGAAATCTGACCGCTGCGATTCTCCAGGGCTTGCTTCTGGGACAGGGCCCCTCAGGAGGAGAAACTGCTGGGAGTGAAATCAAAATTGAGCTGGATTAGGGACACAGGAAAGGAAAGAGAAGATTGTAGATCAACATGGGGAGAGAGAGCAGAGCTAGGAACTCCCGAAAAGCTAGCTCCCACATTTTTAAACACCACACAAAAACAAAAGAGAGAGTTCTCAACTTTCCTGAACCTTACTGTATCAGGAAAACTAATCTCACATAAAAACAACAGGAAATTATTTGAGGTGAAATTGCATACAAAGTTACTGTGTAAGAAAAAAGAGAGTATGCAAAGTAACAGCCCTATAGAACACCAAGAGCGTGCTGGAAAGACATTACCCACACAACAAAACCAAACTGCAACCCACTATTTCAAATCAGGCTATGAGACATTTTAAAAATATAAAACATGAGAGAATAGCATAAATCAAAATTAGAAAAACTCAGAAATAAGATGACAGAACTCAGGAAAGAATTAGAAATAAAAAATTATTTCACAAGGAAAGACTAAATTAGAAGAAACACAAGAGCAAATAAATGCAACAGATAATGCCTGAAGAGAAATCGAGTATGAAATCAAGAGCAAAAAATGAAGAGATAAAAAGGTTTTGAGAAAAAGCCAAAAAAAGTTCAGACATAGGAATAATGGGCTCTCTGAAGAAGAAAACAGAAAAAATACTAAAAAGTAATTCAAGAAAACTTAAAAACCACAGATTTAAAATTTGAGATTGAAAGATCATACCCTATACTTAAGAATATCAACCCAGAATCACCAACAAAAAGACATAATTCTAGTAAAAGTACTGGACTTTAAAGAAAAAGAAAGCTTTTGGGGATCCAGGAAAAAAGAGCCATATGACTGAAAAGGGAAAGAAAATTGGATTATCATCAAACTTCTCAACAGTAATGATTCGTGCAAAAGAAAAAGGAGTAACATGTTTAAAATATTCAAGGAAAGAAAGTGTGAGCCAAGAATTTATGACCAGGAAAATTGACTTTGAAGTTCACACAGAGACTTACACAAAAGTTCAGAGCAGCTTCAGTAGCCAAAAACTGGAAATAATGCACATGTCCATCAATAGGTAAATGGATAAACAAATTGTGATATATCCACATTTTAGAAACACTGCTTAGCAGTAAAAAGAAGTGACTATTGATACACAGAGATGCATACATTTTAAAAATGCTGAGTGAAAAAAGACCCCAGAAAAGTACAAACTGTTCTAAAATTCTAGAAAATGCAAATTATAGTGAGCAGGTCTGCGGTTGCTAAGTTTGAGGGCTGCAAGGTGGGGAGATGGATTACAAGGGGATCCAAGGAAACTTTGGGAGTGATGGATACATTTATTGATTGTGGTAATGGTTTTACAGGGTATACAAATGTCAAAATTTCATCAAACCGTGTAGTTTATGTGCAGTTAATGTTAATTATACTGTATTAAGGCTATTTTTAAAATTAACTTTGGAGTATAAAGAACACAAATTGTTACCAATATGTAAGAACTTAGGAGCTATTGTTTCCAGGGGCCCTTCCTGAGGTATCTACTAGAGAATAAGCTTCAGACAACAAAAATGACTAGAGAGACTTCGACATCAATGTCCAGTTACTTGTAGAGAGTTAAAACTAAATGAGAGTTAAGAGGCTAAGCATAGTACGTAATGGCCAGAAGCTCTGCTAAGGTAGATATAGTACAACTGTCACAGCAGTGTGGGGAGAATGGGAAGAGCATCTGCAAAAACTTGTATAAATGTTTTCAGTAATCATATTGGCAGTAGTATTCTGAGACCATTATGTATGAAATGAGATAAAATAAGTGTGTGGCAGTGAGCATCCCTAGCACTCAGCTTATAGTTTTGAAATAGTTTCTCACTAAA
>NW_012134636.1:2282881-2283233 GCF_000956105.1 Propithecus coquereli | reverse complement strand
TAGACCCCAAAGTGCCCTCCTTTCGTGTGTTTGAAAAATGTCCTGCTTATTAAATTTCCGAGACTTCCCAATTCCTACTTTAAATGCATCCTTCAGAAAAATGCCTGCACTGTTAGGGATCCTTGAGGGAGAGTTGTGGCTAATCCTCGTTCATCACATCCGCCGTCCTACAGAATCCAGTCCTGAGAATTGGAGGGGAAATGAATCTCAGCCTTGGGTCTGTAGAAGGCTAGTCTGTTCTATTGCAGGGCAAAAGGGCAAAGTCACTACATGTCCTCATCTTTACAGATTGGCTGCAATGCTGTCAGCTGGGCCCCTGCTGTTGTACCTGGAAGCCTCATAGACCAGCCGT
>NW_012134636.1:2253329-2282831 GCF_000956105.1 Propithecus coquereli | reverse complement strand
ATGACAAATGATAGAATTAGCGTATCACCGTTTGCAACCCCCAGTGAATTCAGAGAGGCATACGTTATTGACGTATAGAAGAGAGACGATCTGACGCAAAGTCACTACATGTCCTCATCTTTACAGATTGGCTGCAATGCTGTCAGCTGGGCCCCTGCTGTTGTACCTGGAAGCCTCATAGACCAGCCGTCAGGACAGAAACCCAATTACATCAAGAAGTTTGCATCAGGTGGCTGTGACAACCTCATCAAGCTGTGGAAGTAAGTGGACTTCTCTTCACAGGGACACTTCTGTCCTCTACCCTACCTACCATGACTCACCACAGTTCCCAAGAAACAAGGTCACCTTTCTTTCTCCCTCTGGCCAGTAAAATACTGTTCTCAGTCTGTCAGAAGAGATCCTTTTTTTTCCACACACTTTTACTTATTCACCTAATTCCCAGCTGTTGGAGCCACTTTTTGTCTGTGGAGAAACAAAGGATTTCCTGCAGAGTTTCTTTACAGTGAACTGAATGAAATTCTACAGGCTCAATAAATGAAATCAGAAATGTGGAATCGCTTCTGTACCCCTGGCGGAGCCTGTGGGTTGGGGGAATGAGGGTGTGGGAAAGGCCCATGGGCCGCTGCCTGCTGGATTCTCCCTCTGGTCTGTCTTGCTAGGGAGGAGGAGGACGGCCAGTGGAAGGAGGAGCAGAAGCTGGAAGCGCACAGCGACTGGGTCCGAGACGTGGCCTGGGCCCCCTCCATTGGCCTGCCCACCAGCACCATCGCCAGCTGTTCCCAGGTCAGCCCCGATCCCTGAGAGCATCCCATGCCATGGAATCTTGAGTAAGGACCATCAGCCCTTATGGTCTCCTTAGTGGAAAGTCCTCCTGGAAGGCCAAGGGAGAGCAACAGGCACCTTTGGACCAATGTGGAGACAGGAAAGAACATGTGGATTCAGGTCATCATTCAGCGAAGTCTTGGCCAGAAGCCACAGGTGACCTGCCTCCACTGAGAGAAAATGATTACAATAGAACCAATGCCAAGAGTGGGGCCAAATTCAGGACCAATTTTCCCTCCTAACCCTTGTGTGAATGGGGGATGGAGGTGCCCAGGTGCAGTTCGGAGAGTGCTCTCAAGCAAGGATCAGGCGGGATGGGAAATTCTAAGACCTTGGACTCATCTACCTAGCCACCCTGCCCACACAGATCATAAAAGTAAAGTAAGGCGAAGGACAAACCTTTAATTATATACTTCCACCACCCTACAGAGAGGAAGCCAGGCCTTTTACTTTTTTTTTTTTTTTCCTTCCCAGAAACAAGGTCTTCCTCTGTCACTCAGGCTAGCATGCGGTAGCCCGATCATAGCTCACCGTAACCTTGAACTCCTGGGCTTCAGTGATCCTCCCACTTCAGCCTCCCAAGTGGCTGGGACTACAGGCATGCGCCACCACGTCTGGCTAATTTTTTTTTTTTTTTTTTAATCTCTTGTAGAGATGGAGTCTTGCTAAATTACCTAGGCTGGTCTTGAACTGGCCTCGAGTGATCATCACACCTCAGCCTCCCAAAGGGCTGAGATTATAGGCATGAGCCACCATGCCTGGCCTACATCATTTGAGCCTGTTTTGTTTAGCTCTCAATTTGAGAGGTCTTTGTGATTTCTTTTTTTGTCCCTTCTCATTTTTTGAGCTTGGTTTTTAGACAGCTGTACCCATTCAGTTGAGAAAGTATAGACAGCCAGAGGGAAGTGACTCAGCAGGCAGAAGGAAAACTCCAGAGAAAATTGAGAGTTAGCAATGCAGACAAATTCCGGATGTGAAACCAGGATGAGAAAAGGAACCTGGGAGGCTCTTCTGTCGGGGTAAAGGGACAGAAGCACAGGTGCTGGGCTAGAAATTGGTCGTCAAAGCTGTGGACACCAAAGAGGTCCTTGGCTACCCTTTGCTTTGAATACCTACCCTATTCCTACAGAAAGGTCCAATATGGCTCCAGGTTGGGAGGACATCATAAGTG
Organism: Propithecus coquereli; assembly: GCF_000956105.1. Lineage (NCBI taxonomy): Eukaryota > Metazoa > Chordata > Mammalia > Primates > Indriidae > Propithecus > Propithecus coquereli. The sequence goes on along the minus strand of NW_012134636.1, from coordinate 2,280,838 downwards.
CAAGATTCTTGCCCCCCATCTCTTGATTCTAACCTGTCTTCCTAGGATGGTCGTGTGTTTATTTGGACCTGTGATGATGCCTCGGGCAATACGTGGTCCCCCAAATTGCTACACAAGTTCAATGGCGTCGTGTGGCATGTGAGCTGGTCCATCACAGCCAACATTCTGGCCGTCTCTGGCGGAGACAACAAGGTACACCCATTTCCAGTGGCGTAGTGGACAGAGCTCTGCTGTTCTCCACCTTGCCCACTAGAGAGTGCAAGGGACGTTCCCATCTCCCAGGCTTAGAAGGAACCTCAGTGAGGACTGCATTTTGAGCGTGTCCCTTAAGTACATCGTTAAATTTCACAACCCTCTGAGGTAGTATGTTCTCCTTTCACAGATGAGGAAAGAAGCTGACAGAAGCATTTGGATTTGCATGGGGGTCACAAAGCTGTTAGGTGGCAGAGCCAAAGCCAAGTGTGTCACCCTAACCCTTTTGTCACCTCATCTTCATGGGGATGTTCAGTTAGCTTTGCCACAAAAACTATGTAAGAAAAAGAAATCATAATCAAAAGTGAGACGGTTGGGTTTTTTTTTCCAAAACACTTAAAAAGCATATTTTTAAAAATCGGTACAATTTATGGGTATTTATTATGTACCCATTGTGTACCTACCTCTTATTGCCGTGCCATGAACCACACAAAGGAAGGGTGAGATGTGGAGCCAAAGTGGCCACTGAAAAACTTAGTAAAACAAAGACCAACACAGGGCAGGGTAGAAAAAGAGCCGTGAGGGCTGGCAGGATCCTAACCCAGTCACACTCGGAAGCACAGCAAATGTATTTATTTCCAGCGTGACTGTTCCACGTGGAACCCACCCTGTAAAGTTAGGGATCCTCTGCCTTATAGGAGAATTCAGCTGGGCAGATGGCAGTGGCTTGTTCCTTCTTCCTCTCTGCAGGCGCCTTTTTTTTTAATTGTGGTAAAATACACATAAAATTTATCATCTTGACCATTATGAAGTATACAGTTCAGTAGTGTTAAGTACATTCACATTGTTGTGTAACTTATCTCCAGAACTCTTTTCAGCTTCCAAAACTGAAACTGCACCCATTAAATAACTCTCCATCGCCCCTCCCCACAGCCCTTGGCAATCACCATTCTACTTTTTGTGTCTATGAATTTGATTATTCTAGGTGAAATCACATCTAAGTGAAATCACACAGTATTTGTCCTGTGACTGGCTTATTTCACGTAGCATAATGTACTCAAGTTTCATCCATGTGGTACCATGTGTCAGAGTTTCCTTCCTTCTTAAAGCTAATACACCACTGTATGTACAGACCACATTTTATCCGTTCATCCATCGATGGACACTTGGGTTGCTTCTACATCCTGGCTATTGTGGATAATGCTGCTGTGAACATGGGTGTACAAATATCTCTCTGAGACCCTCTGTAGGCAGCTTTTGTCTGGCCAGGGCTCCCATTTATCTACAGTGGTCCCAGAAATGTCTAGCAGGCTCCATCTCAAAGCTAGAGAATTTTGGAGCTAGAATGGCCCGCAAAGGACAACTAATCCAACCTCCTTTATTTCTAGTGAGTGCCAGAGTCAGGACTAGAACGCAGGTCTGATGGCATCCAGGACAGACTGAGGGACCCACTGCCGCAGGCAGGCCTTCAGTGGTTTTTACCAGGCAGCAAGCATGTGTCTGGTTGTACGTTCCGGTCTGCTGTCACTGTGCTTGCAGGCTTCTTACTCTTTCTTCTTGATAAGCCTGTTTCCTACAGGGAGCTCAACTCTACTGCTGTCTCCATAGCACCCCTTAGTGTGTTCTTAGTCCCAGAGCATCCTGCACAGTGCGTGCTTAGTGAATAAGGTCAGTCCCTAAAGCAGTTCTTAGTCATTTTCTTTTTTTTTTACCAAATTAATACATGTACATAGCTTTAGGTAGTTTTTATTAGATTTTTTTTAATGCAGTCTCCTAGTTTTCACTCTCCAGGAGCAAGCCTTTTCAGCTCTTTGCTATTTCTTCCACAGCTTAGTTCAGTGTAGCAACAACGTAGTTAGTGGTCTGTTGTCTTCCTCCACCACAGTTCTCGAACTTTAGTGTTAACTTGTTAAAACACAGATTGCCAGCCCCACCCCCAGGGCTTATGCATCAGTTTGTCCCGGGCCCAGGAATTAGCAGTTGTGACAAGCTCCCAGGTGATAATGTGATGCTCTGGTCTAGGGACCACACTTGCTCTCACTGTAGTGTTATCAGCTCGGGTAAAATAGCATCCCGTGTTTACATCATCATTCACAGCTACCGTTATTCCTACTCCTTTTTTCTTTGTGACTTTTTATTCCTTTCATTTGATGGGATTTCAGTGGAAGAACCAAGATAAGTGCTCAGTGATTCTTGACAGGTGTGTGGCTCTCATTTAGGGGACCCAGTAAGAAGAGGACAGTGGAGGGAAGCGGGCACAGACCTGTGACAGTCTGTGTGTGCACTGACTTGCAGGTGACCCTGTGGAAAGAGTCGGTTGACGGGCAGTGGGTGTGCATCAGCGACGTCAACAAGGGCCAGGGCTCCGTGTCAGCGTCAGTCACAGAAGGCCAGCAGAACGAGCAGTGACCAGATGGTCGGGGCATGGCTCCCCGACCTGCCAGCTCCAGGACTGCCCCTTCCTGGGCCAACTGACCAAACAACTGGGCAGAGCTCCCAACTCCAACAAGATTATTTTCCCAGCAGTAGTTACAAGTGCGACCACAGGTTGATCATCTGCCTTAACATGATTTGATATGGTTTGTAATTTACTGTCCAGCTGAAAGCATTCACGTGAACAAGAAACTAGAAGTGATCTTCCAATCTATTATTTTAAATATTTTTGGCCATTTTTATGTACCTTTGGGTTCAGGCATTATTTGGGGGGTTTTGTTTCCAAAGTAATTAAATAAAGTCATATTGATTTTAATTCTTGCTGCAATATCCTAACACACACACATACCCACCCCCAAAAGCTGTTTGACTATTGTTGGTCAGTGTACTAGAACAACGTTCACAAAGGCCCAGAGCCGAGTCGGCCTGGCTAAACCCTACCTACAAAGCTGGCCTGTTGCCGTGTAAGCATCTTTGTGACTCAGTTTATACTAAAGACACCATTAAAAAGAGCTCTGGACTTGGCCTTCAGTGATGAGGACTGTAGCCCTGGCTCTGCTACTTATCCTCTGTGGGTACACATCCTCTTCTGTAGAATGAGACTAATAAAGTCTGCACCGTGGTTATAAGACTCAAATAAGCTAATGCATGTGGTCACCCACAGGATGCCATGCAAATGCAAGGTAGTGTTAATGCTAATAGATAAGAGGCTGGCCTGGAAAGTGGGCCCTATTCATTCAGTTTATTGACCCTCTCAGGAGAAGGAGGGCCCTGTGGTGGGAGACCACAGTTCTGGTCCTAATTGACCCTGAACCAGGAATAATCTCTCAGCAGAGGCCCTGACACCCTCACCTGAACCAAAAGTCACAATAGCTGCCACTTGCTGAGACTGCTGTGAGCCAGGCACTACACTTGGATATTTCAAACATTAACTCATTTAAGCGACACAACAAGCCCGTCTAGGTATATATCCCTGATTCACTGATGAGGAAACTGGCACAGAAGCCCTGCCCAGGATTTGGTGAAGCCAGTGTTTGAGTCCTGATCCATCTCAACTCCAGAGTCTGTGCTCCCCACTGGAGAACCAGGGAGGGGCTCACACCAAGCCTTTGTCTGAACGTACCAGGTAGAGGGGCAGGCTGCTCGCCTCAGGAAGCCATGTGCACAGGTCAGTATGGACCCTTATTGTACCTACTTGTCTTTTTCAGCAGCAAAACCCTTTTTAGAAATAAATCTTTGCTCATACTACATAAAATGGAAAAAAGTTAAACTGTTTTGGTTGAAGTAAGGATAGAGAGGCCGTGCAAGGCCCAGCCCACTCAGCCTCCTAAGTCATTCCACAAAATCCAAGCCTTCAGAGAACAATATGGAAACTGCTGCTCGCTTGCTTCCTTGTTATTCAGACGAGAAAAGAAAGGCCCAGGAAGACACTTTTGCATGCACTTCTCAGTGTACATAGGCTATAAACATCTGCCTTCCCTAATAAGCTCGGTGCTCCTCAAGGACAGGCCTGGGCATCCTACAGTGCTGGCTACTGTCACCAAATGAATACTGAGAAGGGACTAGTCCCATGTCACATGAGTTGGCAGGTCAGTGAGTTCTTAGCCATCTCTCTATTTGTAATTCACACAACTGAGAATCTATTAGGATTATTGGGGGGTAAATGAAAATTACCACCATAACAGTTTATGCTTGGAGTGGTAACACACCATTCCTGGGGTGAGAGGAACCCCTGAAATTTACCAAAAAATAGGCGGGTCCTGTGGAAATACCGTGTTTTGTCAATCTTCTAAGGCAGTTGCCAAGCCCAAGTAAGATAAGGGAAATTTTTAAAGTAGAGAGAGTTCTGGTTAGAGCAAGATGGCAGGAACAGCCACGTGCTTTTTAATCCTTTCACAAAAACAAAACTAGGATAGTAAAAGAAGCCCACAGACAACATTTTCATTAAGGTGGTCCCTCAGACCCTAGAACACGGAGTAGGACCAAAGCCTTCATAGCCACAATACCTATGAGATCCACAGAGCAAAGAAAAAGGAGAGTTTTTATGGTCCTATAAGCCAGGAAACTGAAAAATTGCCATTGAATGCTTATCCACTCTGAATACTCAGCAAGCCAATGTGATAACTGGCAAAACGATTAATAGAAGATACACAGGCTTTTATTTCAAAGTGAACTCAAAACACAAAATAGAGACTTCCACTTCTGCATATGAAAGACTGAGTTATAAAAATTTCCCTCACACTGTAAACAACTAGAAAACCATGCAAAATACATGAAACAACTACTTTCATACATAGGACAATAGGCAGTATTTGAGGAAAGGGAAACAAATTAGGTGGGCAGCACAAATGCCCCAAATTACTGCCCAGGTCAAAGGGTAGGGAGGTAGACTCCAGAGTCCAGTGGTCTCATGGAGTTGATGAGATCAGAGTTGAGAAAGAACAAGGCAACTAGAACTTACGGGGCAGAGTACTAGAGAGGAGGAAGCTGCACAGGCAGAGCAAGCTCCTGAGAACTGTAGAAGGGTCTCCTGGAGTCTTTGGCCAAGTACTAATCTGCATCTATGAAGGATGAAATTCTACATAGCCAGAAACCAATGGACCAGACAACTGGAGCTCATATAAGGGTAGGAATAGTCATGTTCCCAACAACCAGAATGGAACAACTTCATAATACATGAGGAATTAGGTAGAGGTCTAAGAAAGATTATGCCTTAATAGTACATCTTAAATTAACTCTAGAGTAAAGGCTGATCTGGACCTTAAAAGCAAGCCTCAAAAAGATCAAACTGATACACAAGTTAATTTGATTCTGTGCCAGATCAGAATCCAACATGCTTTAAAGGAATATAACAAAATCCAGCATTTGACAACATAACATTTACAGTGTCTATCAACAAACCCAAAATTACAAGGCATGCAAAGAAATAGGAAAATGAGACTCATAACAGGAGAGAAAAAAAATAGACCCAGAAATGGCAGACAACACGGGATTAGCAGACAAGGACTTTGAAAACAGCTATTATAAATATACTTAATAATATAAAGGACAATAAACATAATGAGAGAAATGATTTTTTTTTAAGCTGCAAGTAGAATTTTTAGAAATGAGAACTTCAATATCTGAAAGGAAAGATACCCTGGATAAGAGTAAGAGCAGATTAGACACTTGCAGTAGAAAAGTTCAGTGACTTTGAAGACATACCAATAGAAACTATACAAACTGAAACAGAGAAAAAGGCACTGAAAAAATGAACAAAGCAACTGTGACCTGTGGGACAATATCAAGTAGTCTAAAATATGTGAGTTTGAGTCCCAGGGTGTAGAGGAAGAAGGCAGGAAGACAGAAAAAAATATTTGAAAAAACAGCTGAAATTTTTCCAAATTGGATTAAAAGTATAACCCTACAGATCCAAGACAGAGAGCCCCAAAAAGAACCACTAAAACACATACACACCATAATAAAATTGCTGCAATAAAAAAAATTATAAAAGCAGCCAGAGAAAAAGAGACATACTACATACAGAGGAACAAATACAGAATGGCAGCCAATTTCTCATCAGAAATTGTGCATACTATGAGAAAATTAACATTTTTTTTAAGTGCCGAATTAAAAAATAAAAATCTGGCAGCCTAGAATTCTATACACACTAAAAATGTTTGTTAAAAATGGAAGATGAAATAAAGACTTTTTCAAATAAAAGCTGAAAGAATTAATCACCAGCAGAACTGTATTACAAGATATGTCAAAGGAAGTTTCCTTCAGGCAGAAGGAAAATAATACCAGATAAAAAATTGGATCTACACCAAGGAATAAGGAACACCAGAAATAGCAAACATCTAAGTAAATATAAGACTTTTTTTTCCATGTCTTTAATCTCTCTAAAAATATCGACTATTTAAGTACAGTGTGCTAACAGGTACAATGCACACTATCTGGGTGATGCGCACACTTATAACTTTGACTCAAACTGTACAAAAGCAATTCATATAACCAAAACATTTGTACCCCCATAATACTCTGAAATAAAATAAAAAAGTGCACTGTGGGGCTTATAACTTAAGTAGAAATAAAATGTGTCACAAAATCACAAAGAATGGAATTGGGCAAATGAAAGTAGTCCATTGTAAAGTTTTTTTTTGTTTTTGTTTTTTGAGACAGAGTCTCGCTCTGTTGCCCGGGCTAGAGTGCTATGGCGTCAGCCTAGCTCACAGCAACCTCAAACTCCTGGGCTCAAGTGATCCTCCAGCCTCGGCCTCCCAGAGTGCTAGAATTACAGGCCTAGTGAGCCACTGCGCCCGGCCTGTTGTAAAGGTCTTACATTATATATGAAGGGGTATCATATTTGTTGAAGATATTCTGCAGTATGTTGAAGTTGCATTTATAAATCCTAGAGCAGCCAGTAAAACAGTAAAACAGTAAAGTATAGCTAATAAGCCAATGAAGACAAATGATATTAAAAAAAATCTAAAAGTGGGCATGAAAAGAGGAAAAAAGGAATAAAGAACAGATGAGACAATGGAAAAGTGGTGATATACAAATAAAGTCTGGGGTTTAATAGTAATGTGCCAGTGTTGGTATCTTAGTTTTGATAAATGTACTGTGGTTATGTAGGATGCTAACATTAGTGGAAACTGAGGGGTATTCAAGAGTATTCAGCGAGAGTTCCCTATGTTCGAATTTTCTGCTGGGAGCAAGCATTATTTGATCATCAGGAAAGAACTACCTGAGATAATTGTCAAAAAGCAGATTCTGGGGCCCCACTCTAGACCTACTAGATGAGATCTGAGGATGAGGCCTTAAAACTCTGCGTTCTTGTCACAGCTTTCCCCATGAATCCAGTGCAACCCAACACAGGTCTGTACCGGGCAATCGAGATTAGGTGGCACTAAAGGCCTCGCCCAACGCAGATCTTATGGCTCTTAGTGGTCCCTAGACTAAAAGGCTGGATTGTCAGCAACTCCGTGAGAACAGTTTCAGTACAGTGATGGAAATGAGGGTTGAGTCAAAGAGCTTTGAGGGACCAGTACACAGTAAAGACAACACAGACAAAGGGGAAGGAAACTAAGCTCGGAGACGGGATTGTGAGGGGGAGGTGGGATCGGTGCACAGTAGACCTTTCCAGGATCAGGGACTTGGGCGTATTTTAAGGCTGAGAGCAGAAGCTGCTAGAGAGATGGACAAATTGAAGATAGGAAAGAGGCAAATGGTTGCAGCAAGACGGCACGAGGCTAGGGAAGCCCCAGTGCGAGCTGCTTGGCATGGACAGGAGGAGGGATGGGAGAGCACATGGCTACGGTTAAGGAAGATTTAAGAGTGACGCCCATGACTATCTAGAACGAAACTGTCCAGTGCAGCAGCCATGAGCCACATGTAGCTATTGAGCATTTGAAATATGGCTCATCCAAATTGAAATGCACTATAAGAATAAAATACACACTGGACTTCAAATACTATTTTTAAAAATGTCAAATATCTCATTAGTAGTTTATCGATTACACGCTAAACTGATAGTATTTCAGATATACTGGGTTAAATATAGTATTAAAATTGCTTTCACGTTTCTTTCTGTATTTTTTAATGTGGCTCTTAGAAAATTTTAAATTACATGAGGATCTTATTTCAGGCTAGCATAACAGGCATACTTTGTTTTATTACGTTTCACTTTACTGCACTTTGCAGATACTGCATTTTTTACAAATTGAAGGTTTCTGGCAACCTTGCATTGAGCAAATCTATCAGCACCATGTTTCCAACAGCACGTGCTCACTTTGTGTCTGCATCACATTTTGGTCATTCCTGAAATATTTCAAACTTTTTCATTATTATTACATTGGTTATGGTGATCTGTGATCAATGATCTTTGACGTCACTATTGTAATGGTTTTGGGGCACTACAAACCGTGTCACTATGAGATGGCAAACGTAGTCAATAAATATATGTGCTCTGACTGCTCCACCAACCAGGTGTTCCCCCATCTCTCTCCTTCTCCTCGGGCCTCCCTATTCCCTGAGACACAATATTGAAATTAGCCAATTAATAGCCCTACAATGGCCTCTGTTCAAATCAAAGTAAGAGTTGCACATCTCTCTTTTTAAATCAAAAGCTAGAAATGATTAAGCTTAGTGAAGATGGCATGTCGAGAGCCTAGATAGGCCAAAAGCTAGGCCTCTTGTGCCAAACAGCCAAATTGTAAATGCAAAGAAAAAGTTCTTAAAGTGAAGTATATATGAATTGCAAGAAAGTGAAACAGCCTTATTGCTGACGTGGGGTAAGTCCGAGTGGTCTGGATAGAAGATCAAACTAGCCACAGCATTCCCTTAAGCCAAAACCAGAGCAAGGCCTTCACTCTTCAATTCCATGAAGGCTAAGAAAGATATGGAAGCTGCAGAAAAACGTTTACAGCTAGCAGAGGTTGATTCATGAGGTTTAAGGAAAGAAGCCATCTCCATACCGTAAACATGCAAGGTGAAGCAACAAGTACTGATGGAACAGGTGCAGGAAGTTATCCAGAAGAGCTAGCTAAGAACACTGATGGAGGTGGCTACACACTAAATAGATTCTCAATGTAGATGAAACAGCCTTCTATGGAAAGGAGATGCCATCTAGGACTTCCATAGCTAAAGAGGAGAAATCAATGCCTGGCTTCAGAGTTTCAAAGGTCAGGCTGACTCTCTTGTTAGGAGTTAATGCAGCTGGTGACTTTACATTGAAGCCAATGCTTGTTTACCATTCTGAAAATCTAGGGCCCTTTGATATTATGCTAAATCTACTCTGTGTTCTATAAACGGAACAACAAAGCCTGGATGACAGCACATCTGTTTACAACATGGTTTACTGAATATTTTAAACCCACTTTGGAGACCTACTCTTCAGAAAAAAAGGATCCTTTCCAAATGTAACTGGCTCATTGACGGTGCACCTAGTCACCTATTCGAGAGCTCTGATGGAGATGCACAAGCAGATTAATGTTGTTTTCATGCCTGCTGACACAACATCCATTCTGCAGCCAACAGATCAAAGAATAATTTTGACTTTCAAGTCATATTTCAGAAATACTTTTCATTTATAACTGCCATAGATAGTGATTCCTCTGATGGATCTGGGCAAAGTAATCAAAAACCTTCTGGAAAGGATTCACCATTCTATATGCCATTAAGAACATTGGTGATTCATGAGAGGAAGTGAAAATACCAACATCAGCAGTAATTTGGGAGCAGTTGATTCCAACCCTCATGGATGACTTAGAGGACTTCAAAACTTCAGTAGAAGAACTGCCTGCAGATGTGGTACAAACAGCAAGAGAACTAGAATAGGAAGTGGAACCCGAACATGTGCCTGAATTGCTGCAATCTCATGATAAAACTTTAACGGATGAGGAGTTGCTTCTTATGGATGAACAAAGAAAGTGGTTTCTTGAGATGAAACCTACTCCTGGTGAAGGTGCTGCGAATATTGTTGAAATGACAGCAAAGGATTTAGAATATTCCATAAACCTAGCTGATTCAGCAGTGGCAGGGTTTGAGAGGACTGACTCCCATTTCGAAAGAAATTCTACTGTAAGTACAATGCAATCAAATAGCATTGCATGCTACAGAGAAATCTTTCATGAAAGGAAGCTGACTCCCATTTCGAAAGGAATTCTACTGTGGGTATAATGCAATCAAACAACATTGCATGCTACAGAGAAATCTTTCATGAAAGGAAGTCAACTGACGTGGCAAACTTCATTTTTTTTATTTTCCTTTTGAACCTGCATATCTAGCAGTAGTGTCCTATTTTAAGAAATTGCTGCAGCCACCCCAACCTTCAGCATCCACCACCCTGATTAGTCAGCAGCCATCAACATTGAGGAAAGGCCCTGCACCCCCAAAAAATATTATGATTCACTGAAGGCTCAGATGATCATTAGCATTTTTTAGCAATAAAGTAATTTTAAAATTAAAGGTATCTGTTTTTTAAAAAACAAAATGCTATTGCACACTCAGTAGACCACAGTATAATATAAACATAACTTTTATCTACACTGGGAAACCAAAAAAATTCATGACTCACTTTATTGCAATATTTGTTCTATCGTGGTGTCTGGAATTGAACCCATAACATCTACAAGGTATGCTTGTACATTTCTACTCAAAAATGCTGATCTGGAAGCTACCGAAGCCAAAACTAGGAGAAAAAAGAAACCCCACTAAAAAGCCCTCTCTCAAAGAAAGAATAAATCCTCTTTCTATAACCCCAGAATCTTCCTCAGACTGAAGTTCAGCCAAATTGATGAAAAAAGTGCTTGCTAAACCAACAAATTATCAGTACAGATGAAATTACAATGAAAAGTGTATAAAGCTAATTTGTTCTCAGATACCATTTACATACATCAATTAATTCACTAATGAGTCATTCTTTTCCATTCACTGAGGCAGGCCCTTAAGAGACCAGCAACTAGAAGGAAGTCAGCTGGCCAACAAGCAATGGGGAGACCTGCTTACTGAGCCCCAAATAAGTCCCAAGAAGGGGGAAGAACAGAGCTTCATCCCCCACCCTCAAGGAGTTCCAAACTGGTCTTGGTCTCATCGAGAAGTGAAAGGGATGAGGAGGCCAATAAGCCAGTCCTTTCCCCGTCACTGGTCTTCCTCTAAACTCTTCTTGCTTCGGATTTGCTTGTGTCTCCCAACCCGCACCCGGCCCCCTTCCACAACTGAGTGGGCAGGGAGGTACTTTCTGGTGCCTCCTCCCTCAACGGTCCTTCCGCCCATCAGATCTTCCTTCTCTGACTCTGTGGTATGTGGTTAGGGCGTTTTCCAAATCCCAGGTGACATTTCTGTTCCCCAAAGATAACACAGCCAGCCGTGGGTGTTTACTTGCTGGTGGTGTTATCTAAGATCAACACTGGCTGCTCCAGCTTCCAGAGGCCCCTGGGGTCAGCAGGAAGAGGAGGCTTCATGTCTCAGTAGCTGCCTGGTTACCATAGTTGGGGTTTTTCTATTTTGGGGTGTTTTTTTGGGCAGGGGCAGTTGGTGGCTCTGAAAAAATTGCAACTCTTCTCCAAGGGTTCCAGTCTTTTCTCCACCCTAGCCACCTTCAGCCCCTCTGGGCCCCAGGGCCAAAAGAGTTCTGTGCTCTGGTGGCAAAAGGGCTGTGAAGGCCTCCCGGTGACGCACCCATCTTCTGCTGGGGCTAAATGTGGCATTTCAGCCACCACAGTGGGCTGGTGATGAGGTAATTTTCTACAGGAGGTGCTTAGTCCCCCACATTCTGTTGAAGGGTTCAGGCCAGCCCAGCGTGTGCCTCCACTGTCGCAGGAGCTTCTACAAGGATCTAGTCCACCCTCGAGTTGATCTTTTAAGTTAGGGTGGTCACTGGCCATCAGCTGTCCTACTGCTTGCGTATCTTCCTAACTGGATATCCTGCCCCTATTCCATCTTGCTCAGAGCAGACTGATTTTCCTGGAACACCATGTTCATTGTGGAAGCAGGTGGCACATCGGAAAGAACACCGTACGAGGTGGGAGTCAAGAGACTGGGGTGGAAGTCCAAGCATCATTCCTGATGGCTGTGTGGCTTTGGGGAAAGCGTGGCCCTACTGGAGTTCGGTTTTTCTTCCAATAAAATAAAGCGTTCAGCCTCCCAGGGCTTAAAAGTCTTCCCAACTCTTTCATTAATTCTCTGGCCTCCGTCCTACAGAAAAAACCCAAACTTCTTAGGCCAACATAACCTGACCCCAAACCACCTTCTAGCCCTTTTGTTATGACCCCCCCCCATTGCCACCCTCCTCCAAGCCACCTGCCTCGCGCTCACACCGCTCTGCTTGCTACGACACGTTCCTTCCCAGCCCTGCCCAAGTCCACCACGTGCCTCTCTCACGGAGCCTCTTCTAGCACCCCAGCCCCAAGCCCCTCTAAAGTAAGTTCCTCCTCTCAACTGCTAGGACTCCTGCATACGCACCTCATTTGGCCCTCAGGGGTCACTGCCTGGGCATCTAATTAAATGAAGGACTCCAGAAAGTAGAGGATTCCTGGGGCCATAGAAACTTGAGGCAATAACCTTGGTACATTCTTGCAAGTCCTATGGGCTTGGCATAAAATAGCTTCATCTGCAGGTTATAAGAATTTTTATGCCCATCACTTCATTCTGGCCTCTGAGAGACAGGCTCTGAAGCAAGAGGGATGATTAGTGATGTGCCTAAAGCCAGTCAACTGGCAAAGAACTGTGCCAGTACCAGGCAGGGATCTGCCTCCAGGTCCGATCTGTTTCCCTCTCAGAACGGGCGTCCATTAAACTAGGGGCCAAAACCTGCCAGGGGAAGGCGAGGCAAGCTGCTGGGGTAAGAAACGCCAGGCCACGCTGAGTCGTCCAGCACCCAAAAGAAGTGACTGAAGTGTAACCACTGGCTGAAATTATCCCCACACTTGTTCCTTGGAGAGGACAGTTAGGAGCACGTGCTACCACACCTCCCGCACATTCCTCATCTGCGAAATGGGACCTTCCTCCCTGGGGAGGTGGGAGAATCACGTGAACCCGGCTCCCAGTGTGCTCCAGAGGTTTGTGAAGCCAGACCAGCACCAGTCCACGGAAAACAACGGAGCACCAGGACTGGAAAGGTCTTGGAGACCACCTAGTGACAACAGGTGAGAGGGAGAAAGGGGGGCTAAGCTGAGATCACACAGCAGCAAAGCCAGACCCAGACCCACTCTCCTCCCTCCCACCTAAACCAGGGCCATGCCCACTTGGGCACCTCCCTACACTGCCGTCCAGGGACAGCTGGAGCAGATGCATCATCCCCAGACAACCCAGCAATCTCTCAGGGCATTTGACCTCCACTGTTGATTTCTACCCAGAGGGCACAAACATTTCTAGTTCCCAAGGAATGTACATCAGCCCCACGGAAGCCAGGCCACCTCTGAGATGGAACTGCTGGTTTAAAACAAACACCAGGCTTCCTATATAAGGACCAGACAGCCACCGGGCACCACCTCTGCCAGGAATCCCAGGTAGGCACTCTCTCTACTCTTGGCATGTGCGTTTGCTCACGGGTTTAACCCACCGTGTGACTGCTGGCCGTTCAACTCCTCTGGGTCTCAGCAGGCCCATCTGAACAAAGGGGACGCTGGACAACCTAGGTTACTCAGGCTGCTCAGCGACAAAGCTTGGCTTAGGAGCTGCTCCCAATACCCCATGTCCCCCCAAGGGACCTTGCTGGTTCAGCTCCACCATCCCATGTTTAAAAACTTGCCACAAGCTCCTCAGGGCCTGGGCAAATGACACTGGGGCGGATACCCCAACCCCCACCACATCAAGTCCCACTGCCAAGCATCGTGCCCTGAATGGCCTTGGCAAAGACAGGACACACGTCCTTCGATTCTCTTCCACAATGGAGAAGGGGGCAGAGGGGAGCTCTTCTCTATTCAGCAGTCATGACCCAGGTCGACCCCTCACCCTGTCTGCTGGGCTTCTACCCAGCGAATTCTGAGGCAAATTGAAGAGACTGAGGCATGCTGCCTGGAGATCTTCTCTCCCCCAGGCCCGTCTGTCCCCAACCCAGCGGCAGCCATGCTCTCCCTGGGGACCATCTGCAGCCTCCTGCTCCTCAGTGTGCTCTGGGTAGACGTGGCCACAGCAGGCTCCAGCTTCCTGAGCCCCGAACATCAGAAGATCCAGGTGAGACCTCTCCCCACAAAACCGTACGTACTACTGCGGTATCTTGTTCCAGCCCTGCCACTTAGCAACCAGCTATGTGACAGTGGCTCAACCTCTCTGGGCTTCAGCCTTCTCCTAGAGCACAAAGGGGGACTCTGGGTCTAACCTCACTCTGTCTCTACAAGTATATGGGGGCTTAGGGTCCTAAAGAGAACATCTCCCCTTTCCAGCAGAGAAAGGAGTCTAAGAAGCCACCAGCCAAACTGCCCCGAGCTCTAGAAGGCTGGCTCCGCCCGGAAGACGGAAGCCAGGCAGAAGGGGCAGAGGATGAACTGGAAATCCGGGTCAGTACCTCTGCGATTTTATGCTTTTGGGGCAGTTAAGGGAATGGGGTAGGAGGGAAGGAGGGCAGGCAGATGGCTATGAACAGGGACCCATCTACAAACTACTCAAGGTTATAAAACAGCACTAAAATAGCTGAGCTCTGGGCTCTATTTTGCCCATTAAGAGAAAACCGGGAGAATTAACTCTGCCTCAACAGAATGGGGTGCGGGAGCCACGGGCCGAGGAGAGAGGGCGCTAGCAGACTCCAGGTGATTTCAAAGGCAGCAGTGACAAAGACATCCAGGAATAAACAGCCAGAGACTGAAGATGTTTCTCTGCAGAAAGCTTTTACTCTGGGGCGTCAGTGCTTTGAGGTGGAACTCCGGCCTGGCGAGCTGCCGCCAGCACTCAGCGCCCTTGTGCACGAGGGGGCGGATCAGACTGATTTTTGCTCTGACAAATCTTGCATGGGGCAAGGAGCAAGTTTAGAGACAACTCAAGGATTGGGAGGAAGTAAAGGTATCTTACAGGGTTGTCCACGTGACCTTCCTGAAAGGTTGGCTGTGGTTCAGGGGATGGTTTCTACAAGTGACACCTTTGTACAGCTAAACCAGGATTCCCCTGGGCAGTACTTACTAATGGCAATTACTATAAGCTGTGCTTGTGTATAGCAATTTCAGCTCTAACCATTCCACCCTTATTACGGATCATCTAATCTCTACAACAACCTGTGAGGTAAGCAGGGCTGGTGATATTATTACCATTTTATAGACAAGGAGCAGAAGTTCAGAGAGGTGAGCTCACTTGCCCGCGGTACCACAGCCAGTGTGTGGCATAGATGGGGCGCCAGGTCAGGGCTGACTCTAGCCCCCAAGCCCTGTCCTCCTCCTCACTGGTCTGGTGAACAGAGTGCACGGTGGCCCAGGAGTGGGCTCTTCCTCCCTGAGAAACAGCTGAAGTGTGTCCCCCTTGGCCTCCCTGTACCTATGTACTGGCCCCTCCTCTGGTCAAGCATGAATGCCAACCTCAAGCTCCCCAGACCCCTGCCCTCTGACACTCATCGGAGCCTAAAGGTCTTCTCAGACCCTTCCTCCCCCACCTCGCTAGGTACCATCTGCATGGCCTGCAAATCTTTACACCTACGCCAGGCACCGCCCTGGTGACCGCCAGCTACAGCGGTGGGCAGGCATCCCTGCCAGACGGGCTCCACACTAGCCCAGATGGGGGCGGCTGATGGTGCAAGACAGGGCTGGGGTAGCGGGAAGCTTCCAGTTTCCACGAGAGCTAAACTTGGAAGAAATGACCCACGCTGCCTCCACTGGAACCAGCATCTGAAAGGCCTAGGAGGTGCTGGGGCTGGCAGAGATGGGGTGAGGTAGCCAGCAAAACCCTCCCAGGGCCCCGTCTCTTATTTCAGGCCCCACTTCCCTCCAAACGTTTTCCCCCAAAATCCAGTTTCAGAGCAGAAGAGTTTGGAGACCAAGTCCCATCCCACTGGACTGAGGCCAAGAGGGAAGAGGCTTTTGCACGTCACACGAAGGCCAGTCTCCTGTCCAGCCCTCCCCACGCTGCCTTTCACTTGCCCCGGCGGCCCAGCAGTTCCCCAGATGGGCGCTCGCTGTTTCCTCCGGCCTCGGGGGGTGGAAGGAGAAAAGCACGCACTTACTTAAGACAGGAATCGGAAGGCTCCAAGCTCCCCAAAATAATCCAGCCTGTCATCCCCACTGCACTCCGCCTTCACAGTAGAGATAAGGGCAGGGGGTAAACTTGAGAAAGGGAGCGAGCCGCTATCTGTTGTCTTAGAATGTCTTCGCGATGTTTCCTCATCTGTAAAATAGGAATCGTGGGGAGGCGCCGAGGACACGCTGTTGCCGCAATGGGACTGAAAGGGGTTCCAGGCTGGGTGGATTTAGTCCTTAGCCACCAGCTCCCTGGGCTTCTGCTGTGAGGACCAGACGACCTAGAGCTGCCTTCCAGCTGACTGCTCAGACATCTCAGTGACCAACACAGCCAGGCACTGACGTAGCTACTGGCAAAACAGAGATGGTCTCTGCTCTTGAGGAGAGAAAAACCTGTGATGAGGCGGCAGAGCTCTCCCCGTTTACCCAAAACTCTGCGCTCCAGTGAATCATCCAGAGGATGCCTGGAAAACAGGAAAGACAGGCGCTCCCTGTAGGAGGGAAGAAACAGAGGCACAGAAAGGAAGGACTTGGCCCAGAGCATCTTCCTAGGAAAAAGTCAGCTTCCTTTTGATTTTCCACAGAACGAGGAAAGGCCTATGTATATAAGAGGAAAAATACCTAGAAAAGGAGAAAGGGGAGAGGAAAAACAAACAAAAAAGTAAAAAGAGGTAGGGGCAGAGGACGGGGAGAAACGGTCACAGGCTACTGCTCTGTATGCCAGGTAGAGCCACCACCCCCCAAAAACCTCCCCGCCAGGGCCTGCTACCATTGGTGATTCAACCTTTTGTCTTCAAAATTGCAAGGGAGAAAAAACTTATACTAGGGGACTCCACAGCTTTTATCAGCAATCCCCTAAGGGCTAAGGCTAGGCTACAAGGAATGAGACTGCAAGGTGGGTGTATCCTAAAGATGGTGAGAGGGGGCTGGGCACGGTGCCTCATGCCTACACTCTCAGCAGTTTGAAAGGCCAAGGCGGGAGGATCACTTGAGCCCAGGAGTTCACGCCACTTCGCTCCAGCCTGGGCAACACAGCAAGACTCTGTCTAAAAAAAAAAAAAAAAAAAAATAGTGAGAGGGGAGGTAAGACATGGGCCTAAGAAGGCAGAGTAAAACCCGGCTGAGATTGGGACTGTCGCTACCCCTTTGAAGAGAGAGTGGGAGAGTCCAGAGCCTCCTTTGTGATAGGGGTGTGTGATGTCTGACACCTCTTGCGTCCTCCCTGTCCCACCTCCTAGTTCAACGCCCCCTTCGATGTTGGAATCAAGCTCTCAGGGGCTCAGTACCAGCAGCACAGCCAGGCCCTGGGGAAGTTTCTTGAGGACATCCTGTGGGAAGAGGCCAAAGGTAAGTCCTAGCCTGGGTCAGGTGAATTCAGTTTCCTTGGGAGTCTCAAACATGGGCGATTTTTTTCCCCAGCCCCTGCCTCTCAGAAAGAGCTTCCAATTCCTCTTTCGCAGATATCTGTAGGACAGGGGTGGGGCTGGTATTGGTGAGCATAAAGTCTCTGTGTTCAAAGGACACTAGGTTCCAAAACCTAGTACATTAACTAGCTTTCAGGCCCAGTTGAACCCCAATTTTCGTAACTGCAAAACGGAGCTAACACTATTGTGAGAGTATAAAGTCACTGATGTTAAAACACCTTTAATGTATAACTTTACTCCACAAACAAAAGGAATCATTGCCACAATAGCATTCAGAACAGGCTCCACAGTAAGTTAAGCAAAGGATTTTTGGTTTTGTTTTGAATGCCCTGTCTTGTAAAAAAAAAAAAAAAAAGAAAGAAAAGAAATGAAACCAGCCAGCTTGCTCCTGGATTGAGGTGACAGAAATACCTGCCTCTTGGAAGCTCACACTACAACCTGCAGAGCACTGTCCTCACTAACATGGCGACCCCCTCCACTCCCCAACCCTGGGTAGCTGGGGGCAGCACCCAGAATGCTACACAGATAAGGAAACAAGAGCTGTGCTGTATGCCCAAGGTCACAACAGTCCACTCTCTGACTCCAAGGCCCATGCTTTCCCCAACCTTCCCCCTACCCCCATTATAACCTGGCACCTCCAAAGTCACCATCGTGGAAGCAAAGCCACCTTCGATGGCACTGGCAGGATGGTGGACCCAGAATTGATTTGACCTCTTGCTTTTCAGAGGTCCCCGCTGACAGATGATCACCTACAAGACTGGCTCACCTCCCTGTTGTCCTCCCAGGCTTGGAAGCTCTCATCTGGCTTTTAGATCGCTTCTGCAACAACTCCCAGTACTGCTGTACTAGCTCAGGAGGAAAATAAATGTTCAAACTGTATGCTGAATTCTCAAAATGGGAATTTATTTAACCAAAGAGGAAAATTTCACATTTCACTTGGAAAAAATCAAAAAAACAAATAAATAAAACAATTCTTGGTCTATGGTCAGTGGGAAGAGACATGTAGCAAGGCAGGTATGCATGCTTAGAAAACCAAAGTGAACCAACTCATTCAAGCAGATTAACTATTTCCTGTGTGTATTGTATTATATGTACAACAGAAGGTTTCTTGAGGAGGAAGAGGAAGAGAGAAAGGGGGGAAAGAGGGAAACGAGAAGAGAGGAAGTACAAAGACACAGTTCCTTGAAATATCAGCTTCCTGAGCGCAAGGCTGCATTGATAGTTTATTAACAACCAGCAAGGGCTGTGTGGACAAAGAAACTCCAGGTGACATTATCAGAGCCAATATACACCCAAGATCAACAAGAGGAAGAAGAGAATGCCAAAGAATAAATTTGGAGACATAAGTGAGGTGCCCAACAATAGCTCTAGGCCACTGTTAGCCAGGGTTGAAATAACCACCTTCTTTCCTCCCGGTCCACTACTGAAAAGGCCTGGCAAAGCAGGCACCTCACGTGGGCAAGGCTGGCCATTGTCTCGATTGCTTCACTGATACGACACAGGTATCCCAGAACACTTCCCCATCTCCAGCTCACAGGTGAGATGAGCCTTGATCCTTAAATTTCACAACGTAATTCCAGTCAAGACACCAGTCTTCCTAGGAGTGCCAGTCATGTCCCCCTTAGTGTAAACGTGTGGATTAACACTGGTTTCTGAGTGCCGGTGATGATGGACGGGACACATCACTGGGGGGAGGGAAAGCCAAAGAGCAGGGAGGCCCCAGTCATAGGCACTACTAACCTGCCAATTCACACATCTGAACACTTATTAAACATGGAGGAAACCCTCTGCAGATGCAGAGGTGGGGTAATGTCCACACTCCGGAAAACCCTATCACAGAGGGCTCCAGGAGCCCAGCGTCTCCTCTAGTAAAACTCTGGCCACCTACCATGCACAGCGCTGACCACTGATGAGACTCGGCATGCTCACCAAAACCCAACTGCCATCTCTCATGCAGGAACTGTGTGAGGTCTGCGGAACGTCTCGGAAGTGCAGAACCCTGGGCCCCAGCCCTACTCTATCAGGATGTAAATTTAACAAGATCCCCAGGCTACTAAGTGGCAGCACAGCACACTGCAGAGCCAGGCGGCTCCGCCTTGCATGGAACAGGTGTTGGCTATCATAAAACTCTTAAGACAATTCAGATCTGGCCAGGTGGGGTCCTGGACAAAGCTGGGAACACATGAAAAAGTGCCCCATTTGCTTGCTTAGCTTCCCCCAATCTCTCTAGTGCAGCTCTGTGAACTCCATGTCTGTCCCTTGGGCAGACACCACACATATATACAAATTCCATTTCTAAGACAACTATATAGATACCTGACTTTATGACTATATATATAGTGACTTAGTTCACTGTCCTTGCTCCCAAAAGCACCTGCATCTAAGCCTCAATAATAACCATGGATGGAAAGATTTTGTCATCACTAAAAGAATTTAAGGTATTGAAGAGTAGGTAAAGCAAGGGAAAAGAGAGAAAGGAAGTAGAAGTGAATTTCCTCTGCTTCTCTAGATAGCCAGCACCCTCCCTCCCCAGGCACCCAGCACAAGCGTATGCAGGGATCAACACACTTGTCCTGGAACTTAACCGTATCTCAGCTGTCACTTAGTAGGGGCGCAACCCTGATCATCACTAACCACGCGCACAGCCCTCTTCTCAACAGCTACAGAAGAGCATCCAAGGCCCAGGTGTGGTCACAGTGGCCCCGGAAACCAGCTCCTGACCTGGAGAAAAAGAATCCACTGATTGGTTGTGGGGAGGATAGGTACCAGAGCCTGGACCGATGCTGGTCACCTGATGCTTCCCCACCAAAGACAAGAATTTACTTCTCTCCCAAAGGACTCACAGGCATTCTCTCCCCCTTGCCCAGGTCATTCATGCAACAGATACTGAACACCCACTTTGGTCTGGGCACTCTCATCTGTGCCAGGCAACAAGGTGTGGTGCAAAGCTATGGGCTTTGGTTTCAGAACTGAATTTGAATACCAACTGTGTGATCCAGACTAAGATACTGAATTTCCCGGGCTCCTCACATGTAAAATACCTACACCTCGCTGGGTAACTGTCAAGACTGAACACACTATCTCACAGGAGAGTAGCTGGCACAGGGCCTGGTACATAGTGGCACTCAATTCTTGTAACAGCCACCATTTACTGCACTCCTGCTGTGTACCAGGCACTGTTCTAAATACTTGTATAGATTAATGTAATTTCAGCTAATTTCTACAGCAAGCCTACAGACAAGGAAGAAAACTAAAGTTCAGAGAAATTAAGTAACTTTCCCAAGGTCACACGGCAAGTACACGGCAAACACATTAGCAGAGCTGTAGCACGCAGGTGCATGCTTTCTCCAACATATTCTACTACCTCTCAATGTTGCTTCCTTTGCCCTACTGCCTAGGATGCACGGGATTTCTGGCTGTTTTTTTTTTTTTTAATTTTTGATTTTCCTTCATAATGCACTGGGTGAACCTGGTGGTGGGGTGAGGCCAATTTCAAGTCAACAATCAGCAGAAATAAAACTTATCAAGGGAAATGGTTCAGGGACACCCTTGAGAAAATGTATCATTTCAAACAGGTTCCTATGTCAGCTTTCTTAAACCTACTGCTTCACGTGTTATACCACTAACTTAAGGGTTTCTGAAGTGGGGTTATGTACCTCTGGGGTGAGCAAGATATCTGCTGGAGGAAAAAGGTTCTCCTTATGAAAAACTTCTACTTTGTGTTGTATAATAGCATTATGTATTTAACTTATTATACACTTACAGGCGGGTGCTCAGAAATTCTGCAACGGCGCGCAGACAGAAGAGTTGAAACACCTACACTGAGCTACCTTCCTTACTCTGAACACACTTTCCAACATCATGGACAAATGAGCATTCACAGTGACCATGAAAGGCAAGGGACTGGCTGGCCACCAATCACCATCTTTGACAGTTTGCTTGTTCAATCACTGTATATTCCAGTGGCTATTTGCCCTTATTTTATAAAAATGAATGTGCTGACAGTAAATAATTAGTATCAGTCCCAACCTTAATACAGAGAGAAGATGGAAACACCAGAAACGCCAAGAGCAAATCTTCAGCCACAATAGACTATCCCCAAGGAAGTCAATTATTTGTTCAACTGGAAGGAACTGAGACAAAGTTAGGAACATGCTGAAAATACGTAATCAATGACTGCACCCAAAAATGAGGCAGCAAGAGATTATGAATTTGTTTAGCATTCTTGGACAAGAGCCTTCCTTTTTACATGTAGGTTTACTTTTTGGCTTGTGCACTTGTGTTCAGGAATACCTTAGTACAAAATAAGAGGACTCCAAGTAGCAAAACAGAATTTCCTTCAAAGTTTACCCAGAGGCATCAGGAGTTCAGTCCAAAGCCCACAGTACAACTGATTCATCAACGCCCCCGGGGACTAGATTTTTCTTCCTCCTACTGCCTTGCTCTAGAAACAAAAAAAGAAAAGAAGGTATCTATGTACTTTTCAAAGGTTAAGAAGAAGCAGTGCATCTGAGTTCCCAGGCATTAACATGAGTTAATGTTCCACGGCAGAACTTTTAAGAAGGTATCATATAGTCTTATATATGATTTTTATGGAGAAAGACACACATATACTTGAGAAAGTCTCCAGATATTTGGATTCTCAGGTTACAAAGCTGGCCAACAACCAGACTAAACCATTGCATCACTCAGAGAAATCTACACAAACACAGAGAGCCTAGGAATTGGCTAGAGAATCCATCACTTTATTTACAGAAAAAGATGGCCAAACAGGGGAAAATAATACAGAGGCATTCCAGCAGCACAGCAAAAACAATCAAGTCAGCCATCCAAAAAAACTGAATCAAAAACAATGCCGACCAGCATTCACGCCCACACGGGTAAGGTTTCACTGTGTAAAAGCACATAAATGATAATCCTAAATCCTAGAGAGAAAAGTAGATAGCACCTTGTGCTTTTCCTTGGCAGGTGGACTGCATAGGCTCGGAGACCTTCATCTAGTCTTTTCATCCTCTAATGCAGGGTTAGTTGGTTTCACGTGGAGGCAGTATTGACTTAAAGGGCTTGCTGTAGAGGAGATGGCTATGGTGCAGTTCACTTGGGTGACAATAAAGCACTTTGATGTACTTAGCAGCCCCCCAAATCTTCCAAGTAGGAGACCAAGGTCCCCCTGATTCCCCACATGGGCAAATTTGAGGCACAGGCAACATAACAGCACAGCTGATCCATGGAAGATGGACAGTGAACCAAGGCCTACTTCCCAGGCCAGTTACTTGTGTACCAGGGCAAGAAGGAAATACCATATATGAAACATTAAATCCATTCTATTTTAGCTTACAAGGCTCAAATGTGCTTCCAATACACCTAGAGGAATCCACCATAAGTGATGGATTTTACAATTTAAGCCTCCAAGAAACACATGTCTAAGGGACTCCAGGTGGCCTATTTGTCTCACTGCAGGAGATGAGGGTGAAGGATCCTTTATAAACAAAGTGTAGAGCCTCCTCACACTTAACCCTTGGCCATTATAATCTCTAGGGCCTGTAATGAGTATACCTTTACAAGGCACCCGCAGGGAGCGGAGCAGAGCTTAGAACGTGGGATGACACAGTTGCTCAAAAGTTGAAGGAGAGTCTCTCACTTCTAAAACACAGAGAAAGACAGGACACAGAAGAGGCAAAGGCAGGGGAGGCACCCGGAAGGAGGAGGAGAGGGACTGATATATTTATAGACACCAGGCCTGCTTGCTCTGCATAGGCAATATAACATGGCTGAGCTGCCCGAGCAGAGATTTGGAGACTGAAACTGATTGACCTCTCAACCTGGGTGGGACATACAGGGGCTGAGACATGGGTGAAACAGAAGGATTATTTTTGGTCAAGTGTTTCAGAGAAGAGGGCAAAAAGGGAGGCTGGGACCCCTGACACCAAACTAGCAGGTAGCTTCTGCTGTAAACTGAGCCTTTATCCATTTAACACACCCAAAAAGTGTCCTGGGGACATAAGTAAGCAGGGACTACCTCCTTTGGGGTCCTCTTCCCCAAGAAGGCCTCTTCCTTGAGTCCCCCAGGCTGTCCTGGATCTCCATCAGCCAGGACTTCCACGGACAACGAGTGCCCCTCTGCACACCTCCACGCTGATGGCAGCAGGACCAATGAGACCAGTAGCCAAAGTCCCTCCACCTGTGCTGATGCTGGAGTGGACACCGGAACAGTGACAGCCAAATTGAAGAGTTACCCAAGAAAGGAGGATGACTTCACTTTCACTGGTTGCAAGAAAATAAACCTCTGAGACAGGTGTCCAGTGAGTTTCCCAAGAGATTTCCCACTTGGGAGTTCATTTTTAGAACTGAGAACCAGGAACTGAGTTACACACCCACATGTGCTTAGCCGAGGAGGAGGGCGGCTTTATTCACAGACTGCTCAAAAATACAGGCTGCAGAGAACAGGACTTGGACTGGCAAACTCTTCTTCTTCACTGCCTACCCTGGAGTATTTTGGCTGGGTGGCCAAACCCTGATGCTATCTGGGGCAGTGACACCCTCATCCCACATCCACTCCACCCACCCCACCCAGCAGCCAGAAGCTGAAGCCTTATGATGAGGTTTCGAGGAAACATCCTGTCCTGGTTTTCTCTGTTCCAACGGGCTCTCCAAACACATCCTTGACCTGGGGCACAGGCAGAGTTCAAACCCAGCCTGTGTTATGTCAGGCCGCTGGTGACCCTAGAGGGTTTGAAGAGAAAAGGAAGAAGGTTCCAAACCAAGTTCACTCAAGACAAATCAACCTTCATGCTCACCCTAGGTTTACATGCTTTACATTAAGAAAATGCAACAAAAAATTTGTCCTGATTTCTTAAAAACATAAAATGGGAATTTTATGACCTTTTCCAGGAGACTCCTGATTGTGCCCTTTCTGCTTAAAGATTGTAGAGGCGACTGGTGTTCTCACGCAAGGTGGCCAAGGTGCGGGAGAGCGGCTGATCTTTGACCCTGGCAATCTCGCGAACTGTATGCAAGGCCAGGCCCGGGTGGGCATACTGGCAAAGGCTTTTGGGAACCTGGAAGATATCAAGCATTCATAACATCACTGTGTCTTCTGTGCACAGCCATAATATAGAATTCCCTCCCTGTCCCTTCCCCAGCAAGGACCTCTTTGGGGCTGCCCTGTAGAGACCCCTTTACCTGCAGGTGCAGGGAGAGTCCTAGTCATGGGGGGCTCTGGGTGAGCAGGGTCCCACGCTTCCTTGGACTACCCTCTACAGGGTAGGGCTTTGCACTGCCTGGAAGAGAGTGGTTACCCTTCAGCTTCTCAGCTCCCTAAACTTTTGGTTCTGCAGAGCAACAATGAGGAGATATCTACATAGCCCAGGGTGGGACTTGGAAGTCACTGGGGCTCTGGCCCTGCCAACCTTGTAAGGGTGACCACCCACCTCCCCATCTTCTCCCCTCTGGGCCTCAACTCAGCCTGAAGACACCCCTACCTGGCGAGGAAGGAAGTAGGGAGCGTCAGTTTCCACAATGATTCTGTCCAGTGGGATCTGTTTCAGAGCATCCCGGGCCTCCCAGGCAGAGGAGTATGTCAGGACTGCCGTGAAGCCCACAGACATGTTGGGAAAGTACTTCAACAGGGGCTCAATGACCGGATAGCTGCCGGTGAAGCAATGCCTAGAGGAGAGAACTCCAGGTCAGGGCTCGCTCACAGTCCCCTCTGCAGCAACTCCAAGCCCTTCTACATCTAGAGGGGCTTTTAAATAACTCCCAGATATAGAGAGACTGCCTCCAAGGGACAGCTCCACAGTAAACAAGTCAAGAGCTGGCTCCAACACAGTAAGAGCCAAGGTGACGCTGGGTGAGCGACACTCGGCAACCCCCTCTCACACTGCAGACTACTACAGTCACTCGGGACGACCACCACAAAGAGTACACAGCAACAGTACAGGGGCAGGGTGTGCTTATAACACAAAAAAAGAAGCAGAATGAAAAACTGTAGCCCCTCTGAGAGGACTACAGCACGTAAAACGTACCGATGTAATCAAATGAAGTGGAAGGAAATAAAAAATGAAAATACTAGGGAGTGGGACTATTGGTGAATTTTCTTCTCTTAATTTGATATCTGTTCATGTTCTTGGTGCAATATATATGGTTAACCAATCTAGAAATTCAGGGCTTCCTCTAGCCACACCATGTTGGGTCATCTCAGCCCTGGTCTACCTGCCACCATTTGATTTCCTTTAAAGGCAGCTCAAAATGAAGCAATGAGAAGCCAGCCAACCCAGAGGAGCTGAGGGACTGCCTCATCGGCGTGCGCACTCCACGGCCAGGGGTTGGAGGCTTCACTCGCTCTGCTTCGGCACCCAAAAGGCCTGGCGGCCCCATCCCCCATCTTTCCCACTCCTGCCCCCATCTGATAAGACCTAGTTGGGTTCTGGACTCCTTGCTTTTCAGCTAACCCTCTCTCGCCCATCTCTAAGGAGCCAGCTCGGGCATCGCTTCCTGACCCTTCACTGGGCTGACCTGAGAGGCCCTTGCTCCGGCTCCCTAAGCACTTGGGCCCACCTCAGTCCCACACCCAAGTACACAGAAGCCACCAGGAGACCCATCTGTCTCCTGGCAGCTCCTCCAAGTGTCCCCAGAGAAAAGCCAATGCCTAGAACGTACATGTGGTAGGAGTTCACAGAGAGTTTATCAAACTGAACTTAACCCCCAGATGCCACTCAGATAAAACACATCCTAGACTTTACCGATATTAGTAACGGGGGAAAAGGAGCTTTCAAATTCAAAAAAGGAAAGAAAATGTCTTTTCAAGTACCCTCGAAGGTTCTCTGTGTGCTAAACCACCAGATCCCATAGTCACTCCCAGGAACTGTAGTCCTCATTTCTGAGAACTGAGATTCCATGTCAGCCCGCCACCCAAGAAGCGGGGCACAAGAGGCCCTTCCTGCTCGCTAGTGATTTAGGGCTTCAGGTTGAACCATATGGAATTGCCATTTTGTAAGCAATGGTCAAATATCAGAAATTTCATGCAGTTCAACCTAATACTTAATTCTTTGGAAAAGCTAGGATGTAAAGATAGATTATCATTTCTCTCCTCACTGAGTTTTCATTTTTCCAACTAACGCCCTAGACAGAGGGAAGTTTCTTTCATTTGCCCGCTGAAGTTCCAGCCTTCTAACCTATGGATCTTGTAGTCAGAGGGCACAAATTTTTTCATGATGTCTAGCAGATCTTCATCAGCTTCTCGGCAGTGGATCACCAAGGGCTTCTTTAGAGACACAGCCAGCTGTAGTTGTCTCTCGAATACCTAGGAGAAGACACAGCGACAACACCTGCTGGTTAGTGGCACTTCAGAAGTCCGTTACCTCTGGAACACCCAGTCCAATGGGCACCCCCCACTGTCTCTAATTCTTGATTTTTAAGCTATATAATGTAATAATAATGGCTAATGCTCATTGGGCGCTTACTATAAAGCCAGGTAGTACTCAGAACACTTCAGGTGTATTATAAACTGTAATCCTCACAACCACCCTGAGGTGGGTACCACTAATGTCAGCACCTCAAGCAGTGA
Organism: Propithecus coquereli; assembly: GCF_000956105.1. Classification (NCBI taxonomy): domain Eukaryota; kingdom Metazoa; phylum Chordata; class Mammalia; order Primates; family Indriidae; genus Propithecus; species Propithecus coquereli. The sequence continues at coordinate 2,253,587 of NW_012134636.1, read as the reverse complement.
GGCCAAAGAACTTACAGCTAGTAAGCTGTAGTGCCCGGATTCAAATTTGAACCCAGGCAGTAACCACTGTGCAATGCTCATTTCAGGGGGCAGGGCAGGGCTCTAGAACATCAAGTACGCAGTTAATGTCCTTCACCTCACTGTCCCCACCTCCACTCCCAAGAGGTATCAGCTTCCAGACCTTTCACTACACAGAGCTGTGTGTGTGTGTGTCTGTAGCTCTAGCATAATGACTGGCTCTCAGAAGGCATCTTTCAA
>NW_012134636.1:2246970-2251954 GCF_000956105.1 Propithecus coquereli | reverse complement strand
CCTCGGCCTCCCAGAGAGCTAGGATCACAGGCGTGAGCCACCGCGCCCGGCCCCTCTCTTCCCTTTCATAAGCCTGGGTTCCCAGCTGATCCGTTACTTCCAGGGATTCCAGAGTTAGTCGGTCTCTCCTCAGGGTGGCCTCAGGTGTCCCTGGCGTATTTATTACTTCAATAATTAATTTTAGTCAAACACAAATAGAGACAGATGCAGCCTGGGTGGGGAAGGACAGTCTGTTCTCCCTGGCATCCATCCCAGATGCCAAGGGATTCTGATAATCATATCGGCTGTGTGTGGAACTTACACAAGAACTATTCAGGCTCTAACTCTCAAAAGTTAAACAGTTAATCTGTAAACACACAGATAAACAAGGAAAAAGTTAACAGGGGTTTGCTCTGAGTAGCAGAGTAACTACAATTTTTTCCCAATTCTTTTGCTTTTCTCTATTTTCCAATCTTTCCAGAAAACATTAGGCACAAAAACCAAGTTCTCTCCTATAACGAGCCAGTTCTAGCACCCTAGTGACTTGGCCAGATAGTCCTCCCACAGGCTTTTCTTCTTTCTTTCCCAAGATAAAACATTCAGCAGTCTGCATTTGGGCAAACGCAACTCAGCACAGACACCTAACTAGTACAGCTGCAGTCACCACCATTCATCTCATCTGGGTGCTGAATTTTACATTTATTAATACATCAAGAACATAGCATCCACTTGCTCCAATCCAGCCTAGGAGTCTCTAATGTTTACAGAAATATTTCTAGGCTTTTCCTCTCCTTTACATGCAGCTTTGCCCCCCCGCCCAGCCAGCAATTTATTTCCTCTACTTTCCACTTTTGAGTCATATCTCATCAAGCGAAATGATATTTTATTTATCACCCCATGCTATCACTTCAAGTTCAGTTTGTTGTGCAGCATGCCCCAGGGACCTTTATATACAGATCTATCTGAAACTGACAATTTAATAAAGGAAAAAGTTACTGTGAAATACGTAACACATTTCCTGGCGCCAAGCAGGCATTCAGTAAACAGTCGCTATACAATTAAACATGACACCCCTCCAAGTATACACTTCTGAACTCTTCCTCTTTCCCTACCACATCTGACCTGCACGACAGAAACCAGATGGGAAAGCAGAATATTAAATATTTGTCCCACTTTCCTAAAAATTACTTTTTCCTGTGTTCAGATTTAGCTATTTTACCATTCACCTCTGGCCAATAAATTGCTGTCTCAAGCCAGATTTGAGACAGTGCCAAAAGGAAAGTTGGTGTGTCAAATTCTGCACAGGGTGGAGTCCACGCACCTGCTGCCCAACGCCTGGAGCCTGCTGGGCACGCAGACTCAGACCTCTCAGGCCTCCATGCCACTCCAGGAAGGCAGCACATTCTCCAACAACAAATTCAACCTGGGAACCAAGGAAGAGGTGGAGTGGGAGGGTCTTTCTCCTTGTCCTGCTCTTTCAGAAACTTCCACTGAAATGCTACAACTTTTCCCTTGCTAAAACGCAGTGCTCAAAAAATACTATGAGGGCCGGGCGCGGTGGCTCACGCCTGTAATCCTAGCACTCTGGGAGGCCGAGGCGGGCGGATTGTTTGAGCTCAGGAGTTCGAGACCAGCCTGAGCAAGAGCGAGACCCCATCTCTACTAAAAATAGGAAGAAATTAATCGGACAACTAAAAATACATAGAAAAAATTAGCCGGGCATGGTGGCGCGTGCCTGTAGTCCCAGCTACTCGGGAGGCTGAGGCAGAAGGATCGCTTGAGCCCAGGAGTTTGAGGTTGCTGTGAGCTAGGCTGATGCCATGGCATTCTAGCCCAGGTGAAAAGAGTGAGACTCTGTCTCAAAAAAGAAAAAAAAAAATACTATGAGGAAATATGTTCAGATTCTAATAGTCTCATCTCTGGTTGAATGGGAAATTGCCTTTTTTATACATTTTTATATTTTCCAAATGTTTTGCAATGAACATACTGAACTTTAAAAAATGAAACCAAAACCCAAAGTTTGTTGCTTCCCCAGGAAAGAAAACAAATATTTTGACACTATCTTTAACCATAAGAAGCCACAAAGTAACTCTCCCTTCTCTTACATAATAAAACTGAAAAATTAAAAATAGCTTGTGAAGCATTTGAAAAATGACATCTAGATGGTCTGAATGGGAACAAGTAAATTTTTAGAGATTCTAAATTCTTCTTTTTTTATTTTTTTAAGAGACAGGGTCTCACCCTGTTACCCAGGCTGGAGTGCCATGGCACAATTATAGTTCACTACAGCCTTGAACTCCTGGCCTCAAGAGATCTTCCTTCCCACCTTGGCCTCCCAAAGTGCTGGGATTACAGGGGTGAGCGACAGCGCCTGTCCTGGGATTCTAATTTCTTCAGATCCAGAAGTAGAGAAACCCTTATTGTTAGGTTTCAATAACTAAAAGAAGAATTAAAACTCTAAGCAGACTAAAGAGAGGCTCGTTACCTTGTGCTGTTCTGGGACAGGCGTGGTACACTTATAAGAGTAATCCAAGCCCATCTCCCCAAATGCCACAGCCTTGGGGTGCCTTAAGGCTTGCAGAAGATTTCTTTCTTGACTTTCATTGTAGTAACGTGCAAAATGAGGGTGACAGCCAAAGGCCCCCCAAACCAGATCTTCTTTCAACAGCTCTTCCCACAGGCAATCCGTCAGTGTCCGAGGATCACAGAAGTCAGAGATGCAGCCCTGAAATTCCTTAGGGAAGGAGCTGCTATAAATTTTTCTGAACTTGGTAAAAGTCCCTTTGAAAGACAACTTGGAATAGAGCATGTCCAAGTGACAATGGGTATCGATGAAGCCTTCCTCCAAGCTCGGCTCCCGGTGGCTCCTAGGAAGGGAGCTAGATGTGTGTCCTCCACAAGGACGCGGTGGTGTCTCCTCTTGGAACGTTCTTTTCTCCTTCACCTCTTCTTCTTCTGAGCTTCTGGAGAAACAAAATGACCTAGAGTTCTGAGATCTGCCTTCCTCTGTGGCCTCCAAGTCTCTGGAGGTGTTCTGGGAGCTCACTGTAGAGCTGGGGGAATAATCACTCAGGAGACTCCGGCTGCTCCTCCCAGCCGGGGCTGTGTTGCTGCTGCTGCTGCCCGTGGAGGGGTAGGCTGAAGGCTTGGGGCTGCTGGTCCAATAGCTGGCATAGTCACACCAAGGACTACTGTACAGATGAGGCGGGTACATGACATAGTCTGTGGCGAAAGGCGGCGGCTCTGGAGCTGCTGAGAGTTTCAGTGAGACAGGCTCCTCCTGAGAGAATCTCACTGTGGGGACCTCATCCACATCAGACCAGTCGCTTCCTGAAGAGAGGCGCTCTATCACCACCTCCCTATCTTTATGCTGTAGAACAGAAATAGCAACGGGTTAGCCTTCCTACGTGAATACAACTTCCTGTACTCAGTCAGCAGCAGAACATAAACTCTGGTTTTTCTGGCCACAGCGAAGGCTTTGCATTGGCCCAATAGCTCACCTTGTCACCTGGTTTCCTCACAATTTCCAGAACTCAGCCAAGTTACAGCTGTGAACAGTCATATCAGGTTCAAGGAATAAACCTGTGACCATGCTCTAATAATGCCATTCCTAAAGGGGATGCTATACCTGCACTCCCTTTCTTTTCTTTTTTTTTTTTTTTTTTTTGAGACAGAGTCTCACTGTGTTGCCCAGGCTAGAGTGCCGTGGCGTCAGCCTAGCTCACAGCAACCTCAGACTCCCGGGCTCAAGCGATCCTTCTGTCTCAGCCTCTCGAGTAGCTGGGACTACAGGCATGCGCCACCATGCCCGGCTAATTTTTTCTATATATTTTTAGTTGTCCAATTAATTTCTTTCTAATTTTAGTAGAGACGGGGTCTCGCTCTTGCTCAGGCTGGTTTCGAACTCCTGAGCTCAAATAATCCACCCACCTCGGCCTCCCAGAGTGGTAGGATCACAGGCGTGAGCCACCGCGCCCGGCCTGCACTCCCTTTCTTAATGACCCCTCTTGAGAAAAACTGCTCTGTAGAACACAGTCTGTATTGGGAAGTTTGGAGGCAAGCAGAGCCCAGCTTCTCATCTCTAAGAACATATCCAGTATATTCAAAATGTAAAACCACAACAGTTGTGGTAGTTTTAAAATGTGTGCTCAAATTATTTTTGTAGTCCCCACTACTCCCCAATGAGAAGTGGGGTCTAAGACCCCTCCCCTTGAATCTGGGCCAACCCAGAGACTCAAGTGTAACCGAGAATGCACCAGAAGTAAAGCTGTGTAACTTCCAAGGCTCGGTCAGAACAACCAGCTTCCAACTGGTTCTCTCAGCTTGCTCACTCCAGGAGAAGCCAAGTACCACATAAGAAGTCAGACCACCCATAGGTATGCCAGTTTACAACCTGGCTGACATCCTAGCTGACAACCAGCATTAACTGTTGCCATGTGAGTACACATCTTGGATGTCTAGCCCAGCAAGCTTTCAGATGACTGCAGGCCTTGCCAATATCTGAAAGGAACTACATGAGAGACTCCCCCCAAGCAAGACCTGCCAAGTCTAGACCTTTCTGAATTCCTGACCTGCAAAATTGAGAGCAAAAAGTTATTTTAGGCCAATGGCTAGCAATAGTAACCGGAACAACCATACCTTGCATTAATCAATTTAGCCCTACTAGAATGTAAGTTTCACAAGGTCAGGAATTTTTTTTTTCCACTGATGTCTCCCAAACACCTAGACCAGTACCTGGCATACAGTAAGTGCTCGCAAACAGTTGTAGAATTAATTTGTGGAAATAAACATTATAACGGTTCCTGAACTTAGCTTCGCAACATCACCAACTGCGGTATTTTAAAAACAAATTTTTAATGCCCACTCTACCTTAAGATATTGTGATTCAGTCTATACTAATTCTATATACCTGTATCTATACTCTAAAAGGAAACAAATATTGGTAACAAAAATTTAAATGAATTATAAATTTCCTGCTTTATATTTTCCTGCCTTAGATAATCTT
>NW_012134636.1:2240714-2243695 GCF_000956105.1 Propithecus coquereli | reverse complement strand
CAGGTATGGTTTTTGTCCTTCCCATCCAAAAACCCTTCTAAAACTATAAGAAATGGATTTGAAAAGGCATAAACCTACTAGGAGAAAGCATACAAAATAAATAGCAAAGCAAATTAAATAAAAATTGGATGCTATTCAGGGTTTACCCAGGAGGGGGAAAAAATTGGGTGCTACAAACGGATGAATGATTATTAGCTAAGCAGATCACAGATGGCCAAAACCTAAGCCTACAGTGACAAAAACCCAGAAACAGACCACAGGACCCCAGAAAGACTCAGGAATTGGAGGTGCCAGACCTCTCAAAATGAGGGTGAAGTTGAGATAAAAACAGGAGAATCAGTTGTAAGTCTGTGACATTAAGATCCCCAACCCTCCGGGGTTCCCTTTCCCATCAGATCTGAACACTGGTCTTGGTGGTCGTAAAAGGAGGAAAAGTTAATACTGAAGCTGGCCTCACAGTAGTGTAGTTTGGTATACAGCATGTGGGCTAGTTTCAAACAAGGTTGAATTCTCTTTGAACTTGTTTCCTCTCCCCTGCAAAATGCGAGATTTACAGGGGAGAGGAAACAAGGCTAAAGGAGGAATGCATGTGAAGCTCTGGGAGTCATGTAGTGACTACTGACCAATTATACCGTATTCAAGGAGGGATCTATCAGCTTTCTTGACTCTTGATGAGGGTGTCCTTTTTTGTTATAATAATAATAATTAAAAAAAGATCCCCAGATCCCTGCTCCCACCCTGTGCAGATGGGCTGCCCATTCCCTACCCGGCAAGAGACAAGGGTTCATGCCTGGAAAAGTTAAACCAAGGGGACTATAACCAGGAACAATGGAAACATAGTCAAGGGTAAGGTACCATAACATATTGGACAGTGGGAACCCGGGCACCCGCTCAGCCTGACTCCCAGAACACTCGCAGCCAGGTGTGTGCCTCCTCGGCAGGGCACAGGATTTCTCCCAGGGGAAACTGAGCAGCCCCTGAGGATCGGGCCATGGATCTATTCAGGGGCCTTACAAAAGTACCTTAAGTCATCACTCTGTGCTCACACACACAGCTTTCAAACAGCTTTTAGTGCTTCATCTTTAAATCTAAATGGATATTCTGATGCTTAATAAAGTGTGATAATAGATTTTAAAAATGAATGGATAGCCATGATACCTGAGCAGAGTTCTACCAATATTTAGGGGAAAAAAAGAAACACAGAAGAATAGTAGTAGAGAAAGAAGAAAACTTCAAAACAAACCTATATAATTAATATTCTGAGAGAGAGAGGTATAAAAACCTCAAAACAGCAAGTTCTAAGAACAGAACACTCAAAAAACCAAAACAGTGCTCTTAGAAATTAAGTTTGTCGAAGTGAAAATACGTATCACCATCACACACCAGTCACCTTAATAATTCGTAAAGAAAGCAGAAATGAAACAGAGACAAAAAGGGGACCCTAAAGAAACAAGGGAACACAAGAAAACAAAACAGGGAAAAAAACCCAGACTATTATTAATATCCTTAAAGAGCAAAATCAAGCAATTACAATCATGAAACAAGAACAGAGCACTACTAAAAAAAAAAAAAAATTGAAGCTGGACACAGTGGCTCATGCCTGTAATCCCAGCAGCACTTTTGGAGGGTAAGGCAGGAGAATCACTTAAGATCAGGAGTTTGAGACCAGCCTGGGCAACATAGTGAGACCCCATCTCTACAAAAAAACACAAAAATTATCTGGGTGTGGTGACCCACTCCTGTAGTTCCAAGCTACTCAGGAGGCCGAAGCAGGAGGATTGGTTGAGCCCAGGAGTTTAAGGTTGCAATGAGCTATGATGACACCACTGCACGATAGCCCGGGCAATAGAACAAGACCCTATCTCAAAAAAAAAAAAGAAACAAAAACCACAAAAGACATTTAAAGAACAAGAAAACTTTTGGAAATTAAAAATATTAGCAGACATAAAAAAATTGAACGGAAATGTTAGAAGATGAAGTTGAAGACAACTTCCAGAAAATTAAAAACAAAAGATATATTGGAGAAAAAAGAAAAATTAGAATGTCCATCCAGGAGATCATGTACAAAATTAATAGGCATTCCAGAAAAAGAAGAAGGAAATAGGGAAGAAATTATCAAAGAAATCAACAAGAAAATTTCCCAGAACTGTTCTGGGCAAAGAATGGATTGAACAAATTCATCTTATATTTACTCTTTCCTGAAACCCTAATCTAAAAAACAGACAGCAGGCTGGGTACAGGGGCTCACACCTGTAATCCTAATACTTTTGGAGGCTGAGGTGGCTGGATCACTTGAAGCCAAGAGTTCGAGACCAGCCTGAGCAATAGCAAGACCCCATTTCCACAAAAAACAGAAAATTAGCTGGGCGTGATGGCTGGCACGTGCCTGTAGTACCAGCTACTTGGGAGGCTGAGGCAGGAGGATCGCTTGAGCCCAGGAGTTGAGACTGCTGTGAGCTAGGATGACGCCACAGCACTCTAGCCCGGAGGGCAGAGTCAGACTCTGTCTCAAAAAAAAGAAAGAAATAACAAGAGCTTAGATAATAAAAACATGAACAGAAAGGTAAAACTAAATAAACAGCTGGGTTGAAAGATAAAGATGAGGTAATCTCCTACAAAGTAATGCAATATATTGTATAGAAAATAAGGGAGATAAACGATAAAATTAGAGTACCAGTTGTGCAAATCCAACGTTCAAATAATAGAAGTTAGAGGAAGAGAGAACAAAGAGAAATACGGCAAGAAAACACCAGCACAATACAGTCATTCACACAATTTCCCCATATCTAAAGTACATGGGTTCCTAGAATAAAAGGAAATATTCAGGCAGGGTGCGGTGGCTCACATCTGTAATCCTAGCACTCTGGGAGGCCGAGGCGGACGGATTCCTCAAGGTCAGGAGTTCGAGACCAGCCTGAGCAAGAGCGAGACCCTGTCTCTACTAAAAAATAGAAAGAAATGATCTGGACAACTAAAAATAT
>NW_012134636.1:2239458-2240664 GCF_000956105.1 Propithecus coquereli | reverse complement strand
TTTTCCAAAAAAATGTACCCCCTGGCCAGGCACGGTGGCCCATGCCTATAATCCCAGTACTCAGGGAGGCTAAGACAGGTGGATCACTTGAGGCCAGGGGTTCAAGACCAGCATGAGCAACAAAGCAAGACCTCACCTCTACAAAAAAAATTTTTAATTAGCGGGGTGTGGTGGCACACACCTATTGTCTCAGCTACTTCGGAGCCTGGGAGCTGGAGGCTGCAAAGAGCTATGACGATGCCACCGCACGCCAGCTGTGAGACAGAGTGAGGCCCTGCCTCTATTTAAAAAAAAAAAAAAAAAAATTACCTCCCATGTACCCTTTCTCAAGAAGCTACTAGAAAAAGTATTCCACCAAAATGTGAGAGTAGCCCAAGGAAGACCATGAGAAAACACGGACTATAGGAGACAAAAGACACAACACAGGAGAGATGTAAGGGAAGATTCCGGAAAGACAGCTGAAGCTGGCCTAAGAACAAGCAGTCCTAACCAGACCAGGACAACAGAGGACTTTGGGAGGCACACCTCCAAGAAAAAAAAAAAGGGACAGATTACTTATTTTGACAATATTGAGAAGAATTTTATGGCTCTAAGCAGTTTGGGGATAAATTAGTGATAGGTACAGAGAAAACCAAAGGAAAAAACAAAGTAATGATAAACTTCAAAAAAATAAAGTTTCACGAGAAAGGAAATAAAATCAGAGTACATTAGGTGAACTCAGCTGTGAACATGGCAGTAATAAATCTTAAAAAAATTCAGCCCCAAGTGATATTAAAATGACACAGGGAGGCTGAAAGGGGAAGTCAGTGTGTCCGCGGGTGCGGGTGCTGCTGAAGAAATCATACAGAACTAAATTTTCATCTTCCCAAGCAGGAAGTCCTCAGATGTCTAAACTGAAAAATCACTGTACAGTAAAGAATACTTAGAAATACAGAGGTAAGTACTAGAAGAAAGAGCTAAGGCTCAGTGCAGTAGCTCACACCTGTAATCCCAGAACTCTGGGAAGCAGTTTGAGGCCAGGAGTTCGAGACCAGCCTGGGCAACATAACAAGGCCCCATCTCTACAAAAAAATTTAAAATTTAGCCAGGCGTGGTGGTGCGTGCCTGAATACCCAGTTACTCCAGAGGCTGAGGAGGGAGGATTGTTTGAGCCCAGGAGTTTGAGATTACAGTGAGCTATGACTCATGTCACTGCATTCCAGCCCA
>NW_012134636.1:2226139-2238663 GCF_000956105.1 Propithecus coquereli | reverse complement strand
TTTTAGTTGTCCAGCTAATTTCTTTCTATTTTTTAGTAGAGACGGGGTCTCGCTCTTGCTCAGGCTGGTCTCGAACTCCTGAGCTCAACCGGTCGTCCCGCCTCGTCCTCCCTGAGTGCTAGGATTACAGGTGTGAGCCACCGCGCCCGGCCTATTTTGACCTTTTATACAGCAGCCAGACCCACATCCTAACATATAAAATTTAAAAAAAAAAAAAAAAAAAAGCAGTGAATTTAGGTTTATTAATAACTCTAAAAAGTATATTAGAAAAGAACTATCAATTTGTTTCCTGGAGTCCTGGTTAAGTAAAATACCACTTTTAATTAATAACCCTTAGGATTAATCTAGAAAGACTAAATATTCTTACTCAAGAGAACTAAAAATCCAGACGTTTTACTCACCTTTTGGATTTCTAAATGAGAGTCAGAGTCATCCAAAAACTCTAGGGGTGGCGAGCGTTTGTCAATGACTGTCCTTCGGTCACCAAGTGGGTCCTCGCCGGGTTCCTCCTGAGGGTCTATAACCACTCTCCTGTCACAGAAGTTGCTTCTCTCTAGCACAGTCTTTTCCTCCTCCACTCCCACCTCTGGGGCTGACTCTTTCTCTTTCTGAGAACTTGTGACCTTGACATTCCTAGCTGGTCCTTCTCCACTCCTGGTTGGTCCTTCACTCCTGACTGGCCCTTCTCCACGGCTGGGATGCTCTCCTGTACTTGGTTTTGCCCTAATGGTGGCCTCACCTTTCCTTTTTGGCATCGATTTCCCCAGGATGCCCTGAATAGCCTTCAGGTAGATCATTGTGGAGCCTTGGTCTCGAAGTCTATCCCTCTTCCTTTTCTGAACCTTGTTTGGTTCCTCAATTGTATCATTCTGACCCTCAGCTTCAGCTGCACATTCAGAGTTCATGGAGTTACGACAACTATCTTTGGAATCAACCTGGAAGAAAAAACAGACTTTGAAAAGACTGTCCCAAAGGCAATTTTGTAACATGAAGTATTTGGCAAGTTATAAATCAGTGGTGGTTCCACCAGCCAAAGGGAAAGTGACTGTGGTTAAGGCAAAGATTCTGTCCAGGTGGTGGTTTTCGTCCACCCCACTGAGAAGTGCCACTGTAAACGTGACTGAATTGCTGCCATTTCTTATTATTTACCTTCTGCTCATCAGGTGACATACTCTTACTAGAGTAGGAAAGAATGAGCTAAAATTAACAGCCGAATTATGCCAGACTATGAGCCCCTGGAACGCAAGGACTACCAAACACTTCAGAACACACACAGGCAAAACAGAAGCTCAGTTTTCCCACTGAAAAGGTCCTTAGAAACCAGCTAGCCCAATCCCACATCTAAGAGTCAAGGAAACCTAAAGACCCAGTGAGGGGAAGGGCTGGCTCAGGGGACCCCAATCTCCTGAGTCCCCAGTACAGTGTTCTTCCCACTTTACCCCAAGCCTCCTTAAAGCACTCTGCAAACGCCTTCCCTGAAATCATAACCTTGGTGTTGGAAGGTGTTTCAGTCTCCCAAAGAATGCACTGAGGTCAATCAGGAGACTCTAACTGCCCCCCAACCTTGAATCTCCTCAGAGACAGAGGGGAAGTCTCAGCCCCCTTCATCATTTCCCTTCCACATCCACTCACTCCAGGAGTCCACAGGGAAACAACTAGATTATTTGTCTGCAAAATTTGCTGTGGAAACTCTGATTCAGTCTAATCCCAGCCTGGTATAAGAACACTCCATAAATCTCCCCTAGAGCCATTCCATAAGCAGTGGACCATTACCCAAGGCAGTCTACAGCCTCTAAAATAAAACTTCTCTTTCATTTGTATTAAATTCCTCTCAAAAGGAAATATACCCAGGGAAAGGAACTCCACATACCAAGCTCACTAATTCTTTTCCTCTACTGAGGAAAAGAGGAGTCTATGAAAAGGAATGTCCAGAAATAGGGGACTGGTTAAAAAACAGACACATACCATAAAACTATGGTCCCCTAGCCCCAGGCTGTGGACCAGTACACCAGTCTGTGGCCTGTTAGGAACCAGGCCACACTGCAGGAAGTCAGCAGCAAGCGAGGGAGTGCATTTACAGCTGCTCCCCATCCTTCGCATCACAGCCGGAGCCCCACCTCCTGTCAGGTCAGCTGTGGCATTAGATCCTCACAGGAGCGCAAACCCTACTGTAAACTGCACGGGAGGGATCTAGGTTGCGCGCTCCTTATGAGAATCTAATGCCTGATGATCTGAGGTGGAGCTGAGGCGGGGATGCTAGCGCTGGGGAGCAGCTGCAAATATAGGTCATCATTAACAGAGAGGTCTGACTGCACAGAGACCATAATAAATCAACTGCTTTCAGATTCATCAAAACCCTATCAGTGAGGGGCAAGTGACAATGTAATAATAGAAATGAAGTACACAATAAATGTAACGCACTTGAATTATCGTAAACCATGCCTGCCCCCAGCTGTGGAAAAATTATCTTCCATGAAACCAATCCCTGTGCCAAGGGTGGGGACCGCTGTTGTAAAACACATTGCAGCTTTAAAAAAGAAAAGTTGCTCTAATGTTCATGCTACATAATAAAAGTAAAAAAAACAAGTAGCAGACTAACAAATACAGGGTACTCTCACTTTTGAAAAGGCAAAAATACTGTGTATGTATATACTTACAAACAAAGCCTAAAAAGATAAACTGTTTATAATGGATACCTTTGGAGCATGAAGTGGAAAGAGGCTTAGGCTCTTATAAGCTTCTTGTACAGTTTGGCATTTTTTCCTCCAAGAAGCACATAGTATCTTTGTTTAAAAAAAAAAATAACTTTAAAAGGCCAGGTGCAGTGGCTCATACCCGTAATCCTAGAACTTCGGGAGCCAAGGCAGGAGAATTGCTTGAGGCCAGGAGTTTGAGACCACCCTGCGCAACACAGTAAGAACCCCATCTCTTAAAAAAAAAATTTTAAATTAGCTGGGCATGGTGGTGCAAACCTGTAGTCCCAGCTGCTCAGAAAGCTAAGCCAGGAGGATTGCTTAAGCCCAGGAGTTCAAGGTTACAGTGAACTCTGATCACACCACTGTACTCCAGCTTGGGCAACATAGTGAGACCCTATCTCAAAAAAAAAAAGAAAGAAAAATCATTATCCTGATTCAAAGACTAGAGGAAAAAAATAAATTTTTCTAAAAATCATTGAACCTTTGGAAGTATACACAAATATAGGTGTTAGTATAGGCATAATAATTTTTTTTTTGAGACAGCGTTTCACTCTATTGCTTGGGCTAGAGTACAGTGTCATCATCATAGCTCACTGTAACCTAAAACTCCTGGGTTCAAGCAATCCTCCCGACTCAGCCTCCCAAGTAGCTGGGATTACAGGTGCTCACCACCACGCCCAGCTAAGTTTCTCATTTTTTTGTAGAGATGGGGTCTTGCTCTGTTGCTCAGGCAGGTCTCAAACTCCTGGCCTCAAACAATCCTCCCACGTCACCCTCTCAAAAATATGACGATTACAGGCGTGAGCCACTGCACCTGGCCTAGGCATAATATTTTTTTCTGGAAATACTCAAATTGTTGGCAGCTGCTAACTTTGGGGAGATGAACAGGAAAGGTTGCTTTTACTTTCATTTTAACCTTACTGAACTTACTGAATTTTTCTACTTTCTTGATTTTCTAACGTGTCTACAGCGATTATCTGGGCAAGGAGATCATGGGCCATTTTTGTTTTCTTTATACCTTTCTATATTTAATTCTGGTAAATGTTAACACTAAACTTGAAACTGCCTGGGCCTGCCCTGTAGTCACAGCCTGACTTCCCAGCTACTCCTCCACTGCCCACTTCTCTGACTGCCACCAACCACCTGCCATCCTTGGCCCATCACGCCCTTACACACTGTCATTGGCACATCTTATTTCTATCCGTCAGAAAGGCAGCTGCTCCTCACCTCAAGCCCACTGATGCCACTTGGGAGTACAGACCCAGAGTTAGAGATTCTGGTTTTTCTCAAGTGAAACCATAAATCTTGAATTTAATGCATTTTTCATCCATACAGCAAGTACTTATTGAGAATTTACTCTGTGCCAGCAGGCACTATTCTGCAGGTTTAGCATTCACTAAAACATACAGAAACAAGCTGCCTCCTGCAGCTGATCTACAGTTGGTGAGGGAAGAGAAAACCAGAGGAAAGACAGAGCAAATAAGTGAAATATATATGTTAGAGTGATAAATAACACGGAGAAAAATAAAACAAGGAAAGGGAATAGAAAGTGAGGAGGGGAAGATCACCCAAGTCTGGAGTTCAAAGCAGGGATTTGGGCTGAGGTCATAAATTCTTAATGTGAATTTGCAAAAATTTAAATACTATGGGGACCTTGCAGGCTACATTCAGTCCATGGACAAGCAGTTTGCCAACCCTGGTTGGGAAGCCCGGGACTGTAGTTGGGGGAGAAAAAAGATTAGGAATACAATAACATAGTGTATGTTTTTGCATGGATTTACAATTTACAGAGCTGCCACAGCTGTCAGTCCTCATTTACAGAAAAGGAAAGTGCCACACAGCTTGTAAGTGGCAGAAACAGGATTCAAACTCAAGTCCTCCCTAACATCCTGGAAACCAAGCGAGAAGAATGGTGGAAATATGAAAGTGAGAAACACTATCAAAGGCTGTAGGGGTCCCAAAGACACTGAGGCCCTATGATGGATCAAAGTCACTGAGGAAGAGTTTCAACAGGTGATAAGAGGCTCTAAAGGTAAGGAGTAGGCAGAACGTGGGCAGAAAATGAGAAGAGACAAACTACCTGCTTCAAAAATGAGATTTCATTCTTCCCAGCAGCACTGCTTGGCGAACTGTGCATCTCCAGAGAAAGGAGGGGAAGATCAAATAGAGACATTGCTCCAGCCCCACTACCACTCACCTGAACAACCACAACGGTTCCCAGCCAGCTCCCTGCCTTCTCCCTCCTAGCCCTCCTCCACAATGTGCCAGAGGAGCTCTAAAATGCAAATCCCACAACAGCATGCCCCAGCTTAAAACCCTTCAATGGCTCTGCATTTGCCTATAGAACACATCTGAAACTTCTGAGCTCATCAGAAGCCATCCCCTCAGCCTTGCTGCCCAGCATCGTCTCCCATCTTTCTCCAAACACCCAAATGTCCAAGGAATGCAGAAAGGTGTTAGGGAAGGGGAGGAGGCCCTTGGGGCCAGAAGTGCCCAAGCACTGCAGACAAGCAGCATTTCCTGACACCTTTTGGGCACATCCTATTCTCTATGCCTGAAATGTCCTTTGTTCCTCCTTGCCCATCAGAACTCAGATGCCAGCTCTTCTGTGAAGACCTCCCCAATGGTTAGACACTCATTCCTCTGACCCTCGCGTACTTCAAACATTCCTGTTACAGCACTCTGTTCACTGCCCTGTAGCAAGTGATTTCTCAGTCTGTCAAGTACTGCCTTACTGTCCTTGGTTTTTGTAAAATAACTTCCCAGCCCCTAGCACTCTCCACCCAAGCGCTGGACATCTGCCAAGGGAAGATGCGGGAAGTGGGATATTGTGAAAGATCTATCAGTAGAGAGCCAAGATACTCAATGGTTTACTGTGTCTGGGTGTCTCCCCCTGCACAGCACTCATCAAGGGAAGGACCTTGCTGCCTTCATCTCTCCACCCCTCGCATCTGATGCCAGGCCGGGGCACAGCAAGTGCGCCCAGAGGCAGCAGTGCAAAGCATACTGGCTTTGAAGTCAGACCAATCTGGGATTATCCCACAGCTCTCCTGCTTACAAGCCACATGGCCTTGGTCAGATTATTTAACCTTTCCAAGTCTCATTTTCCCACTGCCTACACATAGTAGGTGCTCAAGTATTTGTTAATTGATATGAAACTATTTGTTGACTGATATGCAGAGATAATACCACCTACTTCATGAGCCTCTTAGGAGGATGTGACAGTCTATAGGTCAAACACTGAGAATCACAGTTGTTCAGGGTCTATCACATCATGAATGCTCAAATTTTCCCTTCCATTCTTCCTTCCCTAAATTGAATGTAGCAATTTAGATATGTCATAATAAAGACTAAATATAGAGTACATGAAGGTGCTCATAATACAGTTAACCTCCTCTATAAAGAGTAAGCTAAGATCATAAGGGTAACATTAGAATTTGAGAAAACCTCTCAAAGGGCTGTCAAGAAGGGAACAGCGTGCGGTCAGCCAGCAGTGATTCTAAAACGCCCAGCCTAACATCTCCCCCTCTGAATATTCTGTGACCTGGCACAGAGCCTCTGTGTTGAAGGCGAGGGGAAAGGGACACAAAGCCAAGTGTGTACCCCTCAAAGTTTACGGAGCAGACACAGAATGGCAGGACCTGGGGGAGATTATGCCATTTTTCTGAGTGCCCCTTAGCTGTACTTGCTGACAGGACTTAGGACTTATTAGACAAACAAGCTCACACACGGCAGAGCAAGGGGGGAGGAGGAGCAGTTGCAGGGGAAAAGAGGCATTTTGTAATTCATCACGATGAGTAAAGTACTGTACCTTGTTTTTAAACTGACAAACACACCCTCTAGAGAAAGACCTTAGCAGTGGTAGCGATGGACAATTAGGATATCAAAATCTTCATTCAACAGGAGTGATCTTTCTACAATGCAAATCTGTCTTTCCTCTGTATAGAGCCCTATATAAATATCCTAAGGGCTTAGAATACAATCCAAATTCCCTTAGAATAAAACCCATTGGCCACAGGATAGAATCCAAATTCCCTTAGCTCCTAAGACCTTGCTGTGATCTGCCCCTACCTAGCTCTCCAGAGGCCCACTGTGGGCAGTCATGTGACCTCTCCAGCCCTCCCACCAGACTATGTGTTCCCAAGAAGCTGTCTCATCACTCCAAGACACAACAGAGTGGCACACAATAACCCTCAAGTGCTTCCTGAAACCATGAAACTGGCAAAACAAGGCCCCTCTGGCCTTAATGAGAAAGATGGGTCCGTCCTAGGATTAGACCCATCCAAATTAGAGGCCACACCCTCAACTCTTGAGTTCCCAGGACAGGACGGCCTGAGCCAGGGGATACAGCACACCTGAAAGACTAAGTAAATTCCTGCCTCTCCTGACACCAGGCTTCACTTTATCTGTAATTGTCAGCGAAGCTAAATTTAATCAATTGATATTTTATACTGTAACCAAGTCCTCTAAAATTGTATCAAGGAGGATTAATGACAAGATTACATTGTATGAGCAAAGCCCCATACTTACCGATTTACATTTGAGCCATAGTCGGTATGTTTATCTCAAAGACAGAGCTTTTCAACTCACCATTACTTGTGAATTAAAAAAGAAAAAAATCCATGTGCCCACACAAGAGTTCAGACTGCGAGGTCCACACTGCAAAAACCTGGGCACTTCGGGTTCCCCAGGATAAACAGCCAAATACACTTTCATTTCTCAGCTCTACATAAGAAACCACCAAGGAAAAGTTTAAAAATAAACCCACTTTCCTTAGGATTTTTTTTTATTGCTTTTGTAAAATAACATTCAGGGCAGCCCTTCTCATCCAAAATAAGGCTTTTTTCTCCACTCCTCCACAGGCAGAACTCCTCCTCCCTTTTGAAGGTCTGGAGCTCCAAAACCTAGAATGCCAACTCTAAGAAGGCCATATCTCTGCTTTGTTACCAAAGAATCCCAAACACCTAGAACACCAACTGGCACAAACTAGGCCCTCGATAATAACTATTTGTTCAAAGCCTGATTGAATGAGTGGATGAAATGTACCTTCTCTATGAAGCACTGCTCAGTCTGCCCCAAGTACTTTAGGAAACCCTCTTGTGTGCTACCAATGGGGCACTACACGTTTAACCTTCAAAAAAAAAAAAAATAAACAACCACAACAACAAAAAAAACATGCCACTAAGCAAAACCCAACATGTTGCAAACCATCACTTTGGTGAAAAGCCACACCAAGAACCACGTTCCTTGGTTCTGTGATTCAGAGTGGTTCAGAGTACAAAGGCACAATTCCTTAGACCGACAACCAAACCAAGTAACATCTGCGTCTCTAAAGCATGCCCTCCACCTTCTGCTGCAGTGATTCTCCAATCTGGCTGCACATTTACAATTACCTGGGAAGCACTTAAAAATATGGAAGCCCAGATCAACACTAGGTTGATCACATGGCAGAAATACTCTCTAGGGATCAGGGGGATGGGGGGGCAAATCTACAACTAAAGGACACGGGGAACACTAAAGGGAGGGAAGGGCATGCCTTTAACCCGCACTTGGGTGAGGCAAAGACATAAACTGTAACTATGTTTATACCCTCACAATACCCTGGATTAAAAAAAAAAAAAAAAAAAAGTGCAATGTGCACCACCCGAAGGATAGACATATTTGAAACTCGGACTTAGGGGGGGTAGGGGGGCAAGGGCAACATATGTAACTAAAACATCTGTACCCCCATAATATGCTGAAATTAAAAAAAAAAAAAAAATGGAAGCCCAGTCCACACCCAAGCCCAATTAAATGAGTTTCTCTAGGATGGGAGGTATTTTTAAGCTTTCCAAATAGTTCCAGAGTGCTGCCAAGTTTGCAAACTACCTCTCTACTGAACTTCCAGGCCACCCCAGGCAGACTGCTTGGTCTTCCGAGTTTGGGTAGAGTAGACTTCTGGAACACGCCTGAGACCTTCAAACACATGATCTTTTTTAGTCTCCTTCCACCAAAATTCCCATCCTCCCCTCTCAAGCCAAGTGAAAGGGACTTCACCGATTGCAAGGCGTGGCAGCCACCTACCTTAAGGCTGCAGGCTTCCTCCTCTAGAGAAGCCATTTCTTCTAGAGAGGGGTCGGCAGGGCGTAGAGGGGATCCCCCTGACGAAAGGAACCCGCGAGTGCTCCGAATCAGGCAGCCTTTGGATGCGGCCCCGCCCACACCTGGGCCGGAAGAAGGGGAGGAGGAGGAATTTCTGCCTCGGGATGAGCCCCAGGATAACCGCGGCGTGCAAGCCACATCGTCCTCCTTCTGGGCTTTCAGGCGCTTGGGGCTGCTGGCCCTTCCTGAACGCGACACAGAGCTATGAGCTGGCCGGCTGGAGGGGGCCACATCACTGGGCTCCCGGAGGCAGCTGCGCTTGCTGGGACACCCTTCCGACGCGCTGCTCCAGTGGTACTTGACCTTGCGCCGCTCCGACGCCATGGGCACCTGCAAGGTAAAGGGGGCCTGGATTCCAACACCATCCTTACTGGCTGCCGCAGCTCAAATTCCCGCCACCCCGGTCCCCCTAAATGGGGGACCAAGCCAGAAGGTCAGAGCCAGGGGCTGGCCTCACTGACCTTTCCCTCTTCTTTCCACTGCCCATCACAGTTCTCAAGGTTTCAGAGACGCCAAAGCGCTTCGACTCAGTTTGCAATTCCAAAGCGCTTCGGAGAAGTCAAAACGATCCGAAATTTACTAAAGGCTTCGGTTTGGTTTCCAAGCCCACAACGTGCTTCCGAGATCACCAAGCGCTTCAGTTTGCACGGCGCTACTTCGGAGCCGCCAAAGCGCTTCCGGGACTACAAAGCGCTTCGATTTAGTTTGGAATACAAAGCCCTTCAGAGCTGTCAGAGCGCTTCAAAAGACCACAAGGCGCTTTAAGGTCCCCACACGGCGGCCAGACCCGCAGCCCTAGGGCCAGGCGCGCGGCCCGAAGGCCCTGGCAGCCTAGGGCGGGCCGGAGGGCAGGCCCGGACCCGCGCAGCAGCCCGCCCTGCGCCCGCGGCCCCGCCGACCAGCCCTGGGCCGGAAGGGGCCCCAGCCGCCCCGCGGGAGCCGGTGGCGCCCCAGTCCGCCGTCTCAAGACAGAGCCCCGGCCCGCCTGGCCGCCGCGGCCCAGACGCCCGCCCTGCTGCCCCGCCGTCCCGCCTGGCCGCCCGCTCGCCGCCCGCCCCAGTCCTGCGGCCCGGCACGGACTCCGCCCGAGCTGCAACCACTCCGGCCTCCGCGGCGTCCGCCCTCCGGAACCAGCCCTGAGGCCCGCAGCCGGCGAGCGGCAGGGGCGGGGCCTGCGCCCAACGGAGAACGCCCATTGCTCGAATGGGCAAGGGGCAGGACTCCGGGCAAGATGGAGCCCGCCTCTTGGTCAGGAGGCTGGAAGGCGGGACTCTACGCCTTACGAAGCTCGTCCATTGGTTGAAAGCCAGACGGGGCGGAGCCACTCACGTGGGTTCGAAGAGCGCGAAGCTGAGGCCACACCGCAGTTCCTCAGGCCCGCCCTTTGTGCGCGTAGGGGGCGTCCGCTGACCCCATCTCACAACAGTGCTGCTCCTTGCTGCTCAACGTTGTCCCCGTCCCTTGCTGGACGCTTTCAGACCCGGATTCCTCATCGAACCTACACCAAACCCTGTGCAAAGCATTATCACCCCATTTAAAGAGCAGGAAACTGGCTCAAAGAGACCAAGTGACACACCCAGAAAGTGGCAGAATTAGAAGTTAGAAGCCACAAAAAGAGACTACACAAAAAGTAGACTGTCTACACGGCAAAAAATAGCAAAGGCGAGGTACAAATGTAGAAAAATATTTACAACACATGACAAAGGGCTGATGTCCTTACTATGTAAAAATTCTCCCAATAAGATAATTCAGTATTAAAATGGGCAAAGGAAATGAACTAATGAACAGAAACAAATTACCAAAGGCTCTTAAACATATGAAAAGATGGCTCCACCTCAGTCATTAAAACTGTACAAATAAAATTATAACTTTTCACTTATTAGATTGGCAATGATCAAAATCCGTGATAATATACTTTGTAGCTGAAGATGTGGGGAAATGCACTCCCACAGCACATATAAATTGGTACAATCTCCTTGGAAGGCAGCACTGTTTATAGTAGCAGAAATGAAAACAAAACTTCAATATCCATCAGTAGGAGCTGGTTGCATACAGTATGGAACATCCATACGATGAAATGTCAGGCAAAAAGAATGAAGTGATCTAAAAGTACTGTTAAACAATGGCCAAAAAAGATGAAAAAACAAAGGGTCTAGAAGAATGTGAATGAAATACCCCGTGTGTAGCTAAATAAAGGAGAAAGTGGGAATCTAAGATACATGTGGTTTTCTTTTTTCAAATGCCTGAAGATAACCACTTTGTGTTTGTTTCTAACAGCTTTACTGAGATATAATTTACATATCATAAAGTTCACCCATTTAAAGTATATGATTCAGGCCGGGCTTGGTGGCTCACGTCTGTAATCCTAGCACTTTGGGAGGCTGAGGCAGGAGATCCCTTGAGCCCTGGAGTTTGAGACCAGCCTGAGCAACATAGCAAGACCGTCTCTACAAAAAATTTAAAAAAGAAAAAAAATTAGCCAGGCATGGTGGCTTGAGCCTGTAGTCCCAGCTACTCCAAAGGCTGAGACAGGAGGATCATGTAAGCCCAGCAGTTTGAGATTACAGTGAGCTATAATGACACCACTGAACTCTAGCCTGCGCAACAAAGACCCTATCTCAAAAAAAAAGTGTTAATATATTTACAGAGTCATGCAATCATTGCCATAATCAAATTTTAGAACATTGTCATCACCCCAAAAATCTTGTGCCTATTATCACAACTCCCCATCCTAAACCTCCACATCCACACTCCTAGGCCACCGCTAGTCTAGTTTCTGTTTCTATAGATCTGCCTATTCTGGTAAAATAAAAATGGAATCATACAACACATAACTGGCTTCTACTTAGTATAATCTTTTCAAGGTTCATCTATGTTGTAACATGTATCAGTACTTCTTTTTTGTGGCTGAATAATATTACATTGTGTGGATATACCACATTTTATCTACTCATTAGTTGATGGACATTGAGGTTGTTTCTACTTTTTTCTTTTTGGTTATTATGAATAATGCTGCTATGAACGTTGGTTTGTAAGCTTTTGTATGGACATAGGTTTTCATTTCTCTTGGGTAGATATCTAGGAGTGGGATTGCTTGGTCATATGAAAACTCTACGTATAACCCTTTGAGGAACTGCCAAACTGTTTTTCCAAGTGCACCATTTTACATTCCTACCAGCAGTGTATGAGGGCTCCAGTTTCTCCACATCCTGGCCAACACTTGTCTGTCGTTTTAATCAAGAATCCTAGTGAATGTTAAGTCGTATCTCATTTAGGTTTTAATTTGCATTTCCCTGATGACTAATTGAGTACCAAGATAAAAAAAAATTTTTTTATTGTCTCTGGAAGGACACTCCAATCTAGTGACAGTGGTTACCTCTGGGAAGAAGACATTGGAGACTAAGATCTCAGTGGGAAAAAGCCTTGCTTCTCACCATGTAACCTTTATGTACTGTTTGGATTTTTTATCATGTTCATCTATTACCTTAAAAAAAAATTCAGGGCTTAGGAGTTGCAGTCCATGAAAGACATCGTGGTGTACCCATAAGTCCCTGGAATTCATATATAGACTTCTGTATGTATGTATTTACACTTTGCTGAGCAGAGACGGCCTATAGCTTTCATCACATTCTCAAAGGGGTTCACTGACTTCTGCAAAAATATATGACGCCCTAGTCTGGAAATTCG
>NW_012134636.1:2214498-2217076 GCF_000956105.1 Propithecus coquereli | reverse complement strand
GAAGGTCGAACTATAACATGTAAATGGAGGTGGCCAAATGCCCTCACCAAGAGAGCGGAGGAAAAGAGAAAGGGGGCCGAGAGAGAAGAGAAAGCAGCAAGCGGATCAGAGAGAGCAGGCCGAGTGCTAGGAACACCCGAGGGTCTGGTCTGGTGCCGCCCGCGGCCCAGCAACACACTGCACTCAGGTCCCCCGTTATCCACGTACCACCCCTTTTCGCTGACGTGAGCTCCAGTCGTTCTGCCGCTTGCAAACAGAACAGCTCTGGTTTACGAAATCACGTCTTGGTAAAGGGATGGTCCCGGATAAGGCGGACCCATGTGGCCCCTGGGAGGCCCAGCTGAGCCTCAGGCTCACCTCCGCCAGGCTGGCGTTCCGCCTCCGCAGGCAGAGGCAGGCGGCGGTGGCCAAGGCCTCGGCGCAGTCCTGCGGTAGCCGCCCTGCGCCCTTCTCCAGGTACTTCCGGCAGATCTCCTTGGCCATCGCCCTCTCCACACCCGTCTTCCTGGAGCACAGCGAGGTGGTGCTGCTTGGAATCTCACTGAGCAGTAAATCCTTCTGTGGGAAGAAGAGTGGAAATGCCCCAGCTGAGCTGAGGGGTGTGGGGCCATCACACGTGCCCCTCCCTCCTCCAGGGCTGTCCCGTGTGCGCAAAACCTGCTCAGAAAACCAAAAGGATATTTTAAAAATAAATGCAAAGACCCCAGAAACAAATCAAACAGCCAAGAACTTGAGAATCACTAAATTTCCTACATGCACAGGACATTTCACAGCGTCCTCACACCACAAACGCAGGGGCTTAACTGTTCTAGGCCTTGGTTGCTTCATCAGGAACATGGGGATAACAAAAATGCCTACTCCTAGGACTAAGACAAATATTAAATGAAACAACGCACCTACAACACAGTGGGTGACACCGGACACAGAATAAACATTTAATAGTCTATTAGTGATAATAAATAATAACAGCAGCTTATCCATTTATAGGCTCTTACTATATGCTGAGCATTTTACCCTAATATTTAGATTGGTGCAAAAGTAATTGCGGCTTTAGCATTGTTGAAATTTGCCATTTGATACTGGAATACATTCTTTTTTTTTTTTGGAGACAGAGTCTCGCTCCGTCACCTGGGCTAGAGTGCTGTGGAGTCAGCCTAGCTCACAGCAACCTCACACTCCTGGGCTCAAGTGATCCTCCTGTCTCAGCCTCCTGAGTAGGTGGGACTACAGGCATGTGCCACCACACCCAGCTAATTTTTTCTATTTTTAGTAGAGACAGGGTCTCGCTCTCACTCAGGCTGGTCTCGAACTCCCAAGCTCAAGCGATCCTCCCGCCTCGGCCTCCCAGAGTGCTAGGATTACAGGAGTGAGCCACCATGCCCGGCCTGGAATACATTCTTAAATAGATGTGGTTATGTTATACATCATTTTAATGCACATTTCTCATTATGTTTTTTTGTTAATGACGTATTACTTGCTGTTTATAGTATATTTATTTTAGACTATGGAAATGACATTAGACAAAAAGGAAATTCAAGCAATCTTCTTATTCAAGTTCAAAATGGGTCGTAAAGCAGCAGAGACAACTCGCAACATCAACAACGCATTTGGCCCAGGAACTGCTAAGGAACGTACAGTGCAGTGGTGGTTCAAGAAGTTTTGCAAAGGAGACGAGAGCCTTGAATATGAGTGCAGTGGCGGCCATTGGAAGTTGACAATGACCCACAGAGAGCCATCATCAAAGCTGATCCTCTCACAACTACACGAGAAGCTGCTGAAGAACTTGACATCAACAATTCTATGGTGGTTTGGCATTTGGAGCAAATTGGACAGGTGAGAAAGCTCCATAAGTGGGTGCCTCATGAGCTGATCGAGAATAAAAAAAATCATTGTTTTGAAGTGTCGTCTTGTCTTCTTGTACGAACAATGACGAACCATTTCTCGGTCACATTGTGATGTGCAACGAAAAGTGGATTTTACACAACAACCAGCAATGACCAACTAGCTCAGTGGTTGGACCAAGAAGAAGCTCCAAAGCACTTCCCACAGCCAAACTTCCACCAAAAGAAGGTCATGGGCACTGTTTGGTGGTCTGCTGCTGGTCTGATCCACTACAGCTTTCTGAATCCTGGCGAAACCATTATACCTGAGAAGTCTGCTCAGCAAATTGATAAGATGCACCAAAAAATGCAACACCTACAGCCGGCATCGTCACCAGAAAGGGCTCAATTCTTCTCCATGACAATGCCCGACTGCACCTCACACTTCAGAAGTTGAACAAACTGGGCTACAAAGTTTTGCCTCATCCGCCATATTCACCTGACCTCTCACCAACCGACTACCACTTCTTCAAGCATCTCCAAAGCTTTGTGCAGGGAAAACGCTTCCACAACCAGCAGGATGCAGAAAATGCTTTCCAAGAGTTCGTGGAATCCCACAGCACAGATTTTTTTTTTTTTTTTTGAGACAGAGTCTCACTCTTTTGCCTGGGCTAGAGTGAGTGCCATGGCGTCAGCCTAGCTCACAGCAACCTCAAACTCCTGGGCTCAAGCGATCCTTCTGCCTCAGCCTCCCGAGT
>NW_012134636.1:2208848-2214448 GCF_000956105.1 Propithecus coquereli | reverse complement strand
GGAGGCGGCAAGGTTTCCAACAGGGGAAACGGAGAGCCTACGGAGCCCTTTGCCAGGCGTCTGGCATTTGCACAACCTGAGACCCGAAGAGGTGAGTCAAGAACTGCACTGGAACTCAAGTTGAAAAATCTTTCAGAGCGTGGAAGTTTGCAGGCAGCTGGCAGCAAATATGACCCAGTGATCTTAACTTTGGAAAATGCCACTGGCATTGCAGAATGCTCCGTCGGTTATCAGAGTTTGAGGCCAAGAGCTGACAGGGTAACAGTATCTGCTGGGGTGGTCATCGTCACACACTCCCCAGAACCACAAAATCATCCACATCCTAGGCCCATGAACCAGTTGCTGCTTCAGTTTCCTCTGATACCTGGCTCTGACCAACAAACCCCAGAAAGGAAGAGGACTTCCTGGAATTTTGTGTCTCTAAAAGCTGAGGTCCCTTCTCCCCTAACTCACTGTGGGGAAGTGAAAGTTTCCCTCCCTCCCAGGAAAGCTGACGTTTGGTTGTGTGTTTCCTGCCAGATCTTGGCTTCTGCCGCAGACCTTTTTGTCGATCCCATGCTCGTCTTTCCAATTGAAGACATGGGTCCTCAGCTGTGTTCCACCCATCAGAGGCCAAAAAGCTCCAAACTGTCCAGTTTTTCCTCTTTGTAGAGCAGAATATTCTCCATCAGTTTCCTTTTGGCCTCATTGATCTCAACTTCCCACGAAGTCTCTGTAGCTGATGTTCAACAGGAAGTAAAAAAGAGCGACTTGAACAAAAGTTACTATTATTATAAGTCTTAGACTCACTTAAATCAGGTTTCTGAATCAGGCCAAGTGTTATGAGCATTTTCATCTCTTCTGCCTTTGCAGGGAAGCCCCGCAGCCTGCTCCCATGCTCCTCCCCACGGCGGGTGAACAGGCTCACAGCCCCTCTGTTCTCCCCATGGAACAAGGAGCAGTTAGAGCCTGGGACATTTATCGAACCATTCTTACTAGGGGACAGGGACACGTCACTGAAAAGGCCTTCCTTTCTGAGAAATGTATAATTAGGAAAAAAAAAAAAAAAGGAAAAGGCCTTCCTAATTTTTAAGAAGGAAATCTGGTGTATTTGCACCTGAGTGGAAGAAGTGAAAGGTATCTTTAGGAGTGGCTGGCAAGGACAGGGTTTGTGTTGTGAAGTGAGGATGGAATGGTGGGCAGCGACAGACCACACAGGGCCCTGCTGGTCCCAGGAAGGGCTCTGACTTGGTCCCTAAGTGCAATGGGGATTTTAAACAAGGGGTGACATGCGCTGTGTTTTTAAAAGTCACTCCGGCTGGCTCTGGAGAAAGAACTGGCGAGGGAGGGGCCAGAGCAGATCGAGGAGGCAGGGAGGCCGTGCAGTCAGCCCCAAGAGGACAGGAGCTCAGGCAAGGGGGCAACAGAGGGAGGCAGATGGCTGAGACTGGGTGAGTGACGGGACATGAGGGGCAGGGAGGAGAGGGAGGTGTCACGGATAACTGCCAGGTTGTTCTTTGTGCAGTTGGCTGGTTGGTGAATGGCTGAATAACCAAATGACAGTGAATGAGGGTGACAGAAAGAATAAATGACGGGCTGAAGTTAGGGACACGCACACGGGCATGGCGAAGCACTCTGACCTCCATGGCTTACCGTCCTGCGGAGGCTCCAGGCCGGCAGAGGCCACACAGGAGGAGTCTGCCTGCAGCCTTCCTTCCCCACTTTCTGTGGGGAGAAATGAGGTGGCAGCCCCCGCCCAGGGTGCCACCCTCCCAGAGGAAGAGGTATCTAGGCTGGAATTGTCAACGTCATCTGTTTCCTCTGGCGTGTTGGAGGAAGAGCTTATGCCCCCAGAAAGCTCATGCCAAGGGTGTGATGTTTCCTGGTCTTGGAGCCGCTCTTCCACAGCAACCACAGAGCCATGTACCTTGGGGAGGAGAGGGACAAGAGTGCCATCAGGAATTCTTTCTGAAATCAAAAATCGAATGCCTGGTCCCACAGGCCACAGAGGAAAGAGAGAGAGAGACACTGGAGAATCAAATGCTGGTTGCTTTGGAAAAACAGCATCCTTCCACTGAAAAGACCTGAACTTGCCCCCCGCCCACCTGGACCATAGATGAGATCACATGACCCTAGATGGGCCAATCATAGTACCCCATTCCTCTGACCATAATGATTAATCCAGGTTTGGGCACGTGACCCGAGCAGGCCAATAGAATCCTTCCCTGGGATTTTTCCACCCAGAGCTTATTGGGGAAAAGAACCCCCTTTCTAGTGGCAAAACCAGACTCCCCACCATACACATAAAACCCATTTACAGTAGGGGAAAATAAAGCCTCCACACAGGGTAAAGCAGGGGCAGGCAAGGGAGAGAGAGCCATAGACACAAAGACAGATAGCTGTACCTTTGGTGTTTGAGACCCTGAATCTAACTTCCCTGAAACCAGAACAATGCCTGTCCTCTCTACTGTTTGGTTATATGAGCCACTAAATTCATGCATTCATTAATTGACTCATTCGTATTCTCCCTCCCTATGTCAGGGGGTATGTGTATGTGTGTATGTCTATGTCTAAGAGTTTGAGTTAAGTTTCTAACACTCTCAGCCAGAAATGCATTAAGCAATATAAATGTTGCCTTTGAAGGCTTTTCTGGTTAGGGAGATTAGGAAAAATTAGAGGAAAGCAAGGAAGAAATGTTTCTTCTTTAGGTGTGTGCGCACACACGCACACATACATACAGGACACATATACATACCCTTAATAATAAATTTTATTTCCTCAGTGACTTGCAACCAATTCAGTGTATAAATGTATACATTTTACACAAAATGCATGAGTTTTGTTTGTTTTGTTTTTTTTTTGAGACAGAGTCTCGCTCTGTTGCCTGGGCTCGAGTGCCGTGGTGTCAGCCTAGCTCACAGTAACCTCAAACTCCTGGGCTGGGCTCCCTACCTCAGCCTCTTGAGTAGCTGGGACTACAGGGATGCGCCACCATGCCCGGCTAATTTTTTCTATATATTTTTAGTTGTCCAGTTAATTTCTTTAGATTTTCAGCAGAGATTGGGTCTCTTGCTCAGGCTGGTCTCAAACTCCTCAGCTCAAAGGATCCACCCGCCTTGGCCTCCCAGAGTGCTAGGATTACAGGCGTGAGCCACCGTGCCCGGCCATGAGTTTTATTTTGTTTTTCTTTTTTGAGACAGAGTCTCACTCTGTCACCTGGGCTAGAGTACAGAGGTACGATCATAGCGCACTGCCTCAATCCCCTGAGTAGACGGCAATGCCACCACATCTGGCTAATATTTTTCATTTTTTTGTAAAGATGGGGTCTTGCTACATTGTTCAGTCTGGTCTCAAACTCCTGGCCTCAAGCAATCCTCCCACTTCAGCCTCCCAAAGTACTGGGATTATAAGTGTGAGCCACCACTCCCAGGCCAACAATGAGTTTTTATAGATTAAAAAATTAAAAGATCAGAGAGGTTAAGTTCCCTGCCTAAAGCCACCCAGCCAGTGAGTGGCAGAACTGACCATTGACCCAGGCCTGCTTTTCTTCCAGTCCAGGACCCAGCTGGTTTCTCATCTTCCTAGCCTGGTTGTGATGTACTGGGGGCAAAGACCATTTCTTATCCCTCTTCGTATACCTAAAGTGTCCTATCTGCTTTATTCTATATGGCAAATGTCTTCTGATCCTTCAAAGCCCAGTGAAATGTCAACTCTTAAGATAAATCTTCACAGTAGACATCTAATAAATATTTGCCAATCTAAAGACTATATTCCCCTGTAGCTAGGTGTGGCCATATAACTAGGCTCTGGTCTACATTATGTAAAGAAATGTGACGTATGCATTTCCAGGTCACACCTTTAAAAGGAAGGGAGTGTGTCCTCCTCTTTCCTTTAACCTTCTTTCACTAGATGGAATGTAGATGTGATGGCCTGAGCTACTGCAACCATATTGAACCCTGAAATAGAAGCCACATGGTAATGATAGCAGAGCAACAATATAGAGGGAGTCTAGGTCCCCAATACTGTGGCACTGCCACATCAACACCAGACTGCCTACATTCAGATTCTTAAGCTAAAGAGAATAAAGTTCTATCTTGCCTAAACCACTGTATTTTGGAGTCTCCTCATTATAGCAGCTTCACCTGAACCTTACCCGATAACACGGAACAAATAAATGGAATGAATAAAAGGATGAAGGTGTGAATGAAAGAATAAATGATTGAGGGAGATCTTTTTAGAATATAAATCTGATTATGTCCTGTCCCTGCTTAAAACCCTCAGTGACTCCCCAAAAGTCCTTAACTGTGCCTACAAAGCCCTCTATCACTGGGCCCTTCCTTCCTTACCAAACTCATCATAAGCCACTGTGCCCCACCTGTTTTATGTTCTAGCTACTCTGACCTTCCAGGCCCTGGAACGTGGCAGGCTGTCTCTCAGCTCAGCCCATTTGCATGAGCTATTCCTTCTGCTTGCTTTGCCTTTTGTCTGCTTAAACACCACTTCCTCAGGAAGCTCTACACGGTAGGGTCCTCATTACACGCTATCCTGGTACTACTCACCACATGGATAATTACTGCACAATGCCCATGAGCTCCAGAAAGGGGAACTGGGTCTGCCTTGTTCACCACTAGATATATCCCCAGACCCAGCACACGACTGCTGAATGAAGGACTGAACACCACGGCACTTGGCACTTCGGGTCACTTGTGCTGGCCCAGGCTTAGAACAATGACTCAGGCCTCCAGCTCCTGCCATATGACAGCACGAGATAGCAGACATGCGGCTGAAGTGGGAGTCCAGAGAGCTCTGACAGAAACTCAGTCTGGGGCCTCATCTTCTCCCTGGGATTTCAGTTCCCCATCTGTAAAATGGGAGGCTTGGGCCAGGG
The DNA here is from genome assembly GCF_000956105.1 of Propithecus coquereli. Lineage (NCBI taxonomy): Eukaryota > Metazoa > Chordata > Mammalia > Primates > Indriidae > Propithecus > Propithecus coquereli. The sequence goes on along the minus strand of NW_012134636.1, from coordinate 2,209,581 downwards.
CAGCGATTTTTGAAGATTTTTTTCACCTACCAAACCTTTTCCTCAAATGAAACACTGAGAACCCAATACATTAATTACAAGAGTGAAAGTGGGTTTCTGGTTGGAGTCATAAGTGGGGGCCTGCAGCCCCCTGCCCTCTTGCTGCCAACAGCAACTCCTGAGGTACTCCCAAAAGAGCCCCTCTCTGCCAGACACCACTGGAAAATCACTCGGCTAGATGATCTCTAAGGGCCCTCTCAGGCAGTGGTGACTTTGTCCTTAGCAAGACCCAGCAGTGATCCCCAGATTTGTGCTTTTGACCATGGAAACCACCTCTACTTACCACGTCCGTACAAAAATGTTTTATCCCCTGTGGTGGTTGCTTTCTGGAGTGTCTGCCTAGCCCATGGGCTGTATGTGCTCCCTTTCTCTGGGACCTGGCCCTGTCACTATCCAGGGATTGAGACTCTAGCAGCCAGGTTTATATACTGGACCCACCCCCGTCACCTGAGTGGACACTTGACCCAAGTAGGCCAATGAGATTCTCTCCCTGAGAGGTTGGAATTGGGATCCAGAAACTGAGTCTCTCAGCGAAGGTCGAACTATAACATGTAAATGGAGGTGGCCAAATGCCCTCACCAAGAGAGTGGAGGAAAAGAGAAAGGGGGCCGAGAGAGAAGAGAAAGCAGCAAGCGGATCAGAGAGAGCAGGCCGAGTGCTAGGAACACCCGAGGGTCTGGTCTGGTGCCGCCCG
>NW_012134636.1:2202382-2205112 GCF_000956105.1 Propithecus coquereli | reverse complement strand
TCTTGCACAATTCTCTTGTGTGAGCTCTGCCTTTTAAATGTTTATCTTTTTAAAAAGTGTAATGGCATTTAAAGTTGATAAATCAATAAATAACTGTTGAAGCATATACAGATAAACAGATACAGAGGTTACCACCATCTGAAATAGAATTAGAAACTGTTAAAAGTGACTGCCCTGAAAGAAAGATAGAAATAGCAGCTGACCATTTTACTACCCCTAATAAAACGATGGATCTCATCTAGCAACCAGCAGCAAGAGATGCTGAGGGTGCGGTCGTGCACCCCTCGTGGGCAATAAAGATATGGGCAGCTTGGCTGTAGACCACCTCCAATGCCACCACATGCAGCACAGAGGACCATAGCCCCCAGCAGAGCCTGAGCACCCAGCCTACCTCCCATCACAGGGAGACGTCTACCCCCTGGGGCTGAGACCCCAACCTTTCCCCAAGCTGAAGCTGCAGGGCATTGAGGTGCTAGCCAGATGTCTTCCCACGAAGATCTGTAGTGGCACAGGGCAATGGGGCTCCACCGGTAACAGAGAAACCGACATGTGGAACTGGCTAGAAGAGAAGAGCAATTGGGTAATCTGCAACCCAACCAAAGCTGAAGATGAGCAGACATGCCCAGGGCCCTGAGAGGAAGTGGAGGAGGGGCGGGTGCTGACACTTCCCCTGCAAGCCCACCACCTGTGGAGAAGAGGGAGGAGTTTGTGTACAAGGTCTGGGAGGGACGTTGGGGGGTCATCCCTGTGCTGTGCTCCCTGACTGGCCAAAGGACAATGACTCCCTGCTCCATTGCCATAGACCACACTCCTTCAGGCCCATTTCCAGAGCACCTGCCACATCCACACAGAAACTGGCGACATCTGGACCCATCTGCTTGGTTTCAGGCTGTTTTTCTTTTCAGGAATCTTGATGATGCTCAGACCAAATATGTACTTCCTGGCCCCTCTGCAGGAGAAGGTGATTTTGAGGATGTTCTTTTTGGATGCAATGGCTTTTCCATGCCATCATCTACTGTCATTCAGAGAAAGTGTCTTGGACTTTTTCCAAACTGAACTATGCAGGGATCCTCTACTGATCACAGGAAGCTCTGTTCCCTGGCTCACTCTCTCCTTCTATGGCTCCTCACAGCCAACGCTCGTCTATCTCCCCATCGTCTCTGTCCTGGGCGTTTCTGCATCCTTGTGGCACAGTTGGACTGGTTTCCACTCCTGAGCACCGGCAGACAAGACCAGGACTGTTCCTGGGACTTGGCTGGACAGTGTGGTGCCCACCATGCACTCTGCTACCACTGAGGCTTTGTCAAGGCCACCACAGTGGGCAGGGGGGCTGGTTCTTCCTCATGGCCGTGATGTGCATCACCAGAGCTGGCCTTCATGCTGCTCAAATTCTTGTGTGCTTCTTTCCTGGAAAACTTCACATGCAGGCCAGTCTCATCAGATTTTCCATGTCCTGGTGGTGGCAGCAGCATTTGTCCACTTCCACGGGGTGTCCAACCTTCAAGAATTACATAATGGCCTAGAAGGTGGCTGTACTGATGACTCCTTTCTCCAAGCCTTCAGAAGATATGTGGCATATTTTTTTATTTATTTTTTTTTGAGACAGAGTCTCGCTCTGTTGCTCGGACTAGAGTGCCATGGCGTCAGCCTAGCTCACAACAACCTCAAACTCCTGGGTTCAAGTGATCCTTCTGACTCAGCCTCCCGAGTAGCTGGGACTACAGGCACGCGCCACCATGCCCGGCTAATTTTTTCTATTTTTAGTTGTCCAGCTAATTTCTTTCTATTTTTGGTAGAGACGGGGTCTTGCTCTTGCTCGTGCTGGTCTCGAACTCCTGACCTTGAGCGATCCTCCTGCCTCGGCCTCCCAGAGTGCTAGGATTACAGGAGTGAGCCACCACACCCGGCAGATATGTGGCATTTTTAAAAAGAGAGAGAGAGATGCTGAGAATACACAGCGGGAGGATGTCAGCAACTCCACCTGAACCCTCTGATCAATGTTAGCATTGAAAGTAGGACAACAGGCCACATGCCCCATGTCCTGATGCAACAGGAAGTACACAGTGCCTCAAGAAAGTGATCCTGACAAAAGCATTGACTGTGAACCTAAACAAGCCTCAAGAGCTAACTGCCAGGGCACAGAAAATATGAGGAATAGAGAAACAAGTGAAGGATACCACAAGGATGTAATCAGTAAAACCCAGAATATGACACAGTCTATACAGGACAAATGACTCACTTTATGCAAAAATGCAATGACATCCAGAAAGAAAAAGGGAGTAGGGGGAGAGGCTGTGAAAGAATAAGAGAGCCTTAAGAAACATAACTAAAGTAATATGTGTACCTTCTGTGGATCTGGTTTCAAACAAACCACCTTTAAATGGGGCACAGTGGCTCATGCCTGTAATTCCAGCACTTTGGGAGGCCAAGGCAGGAGCATCGCTTGAGGCCAGGAGTTCGAGATGAGCCTGGGCAATATATCGAGATCCCATCTCTACAAAAATTCTTCTAAAAACTAGCTGGGCATGGTGGTGCACACCCATAGTCTCAGCTACTCAGGAGGCTGAGGCAGGAGGATTGCTTGAGCCCAGGAGTTCAAGGTTGCAGTGAGTTAGGATGACACCACTGCACACCAGCCTGGGCAACAGAGCAAGACCCTGTCTCTAAAAGAGAAAAACCCACCTTTAAAAGCAACTTTTGACATGATTTGGGAAATCTAAATATAGAATG
>NW_012134636.1:2199444-2200692 GCF_000956105.1 Propithecus coquereli | reverse complement strand
ATTTATAAAGTTATTTATAAATAACTTCATGGTATTCCATGGTACGTATAATCGTACTATAATTTCTATAACCACTTCACCACTGATAGATATTTCATTTGTCTGCAGTGCTTTACTATTATAAATAATGCCACACCAAACATCCTCGTTCACCTGTCTTTCCTCACTTGTGTGCCCGTTTCTCTAGTGTACAAATGAAATTGCTGCATCAGAGGGTACACACATTTTCATTTTGATGGAAACCACCAAATGCATTCAGGAAACACTGTGGCAACTAACCCTTTCCCAAGCCTGGGGGGAGGTCTGCTTCCTCCCACCCCAGACAACAGGAAGTGTCAGCAAGCTTTCCTCTCTGACTCAAGATTACCCAACAGGCTGCACATACCTCAACAGGACATGATAAAAGATTATATTTGAGTCCAGAGGAAGAGAAAGAAACTAGATTTTTAAAAAAATCTTTCACATTTTTAGAAATCATTAATAAAAAAACCTTCCAGAAAATTCTATATCAGTGCCTCGAAAGCCTCCTTTTCCTATAACATTCGTCCAGGAAGCCCCAGAGGACTGCTAGGGAATGCTCCCTGAGGAAACAGTCAGGAGAGGAGAAACCACCCCAAATGGCACACATTGGAGCTGCCCAAAACAATCCGACCTCTTCTAAGCATATGGGGTTGGGTGCCCAGCAGGGGTGGAGCCCAGACTTCAGCAAAGGGACAAGGCACAGCCTTCTGAGTCTAGGGAGAGGACATCAGACTCCCTACCCCAGAGCACGGGATGCTTTTCAGACCCAGGCACAAAAAAGTCTGGCTATTCCAATGGCCTCAACATTGGAAAAAGTACCCCCTCTCAAACTGATGAAGAAGACTAGAGCTTGCATAGGGTTTGGAATTCTGCAGAAAATGGGTTCAAAGCCCAGTTTTACCACTGATCTCACTGTAGGCAAGTCACTTCAGTTTGGCCTCAGTTTTCTCAACTGTAAAATGGAGATGACAATACTGAATTCATATGGTTGGACTGTCATGAGAAATGGTCAGGAGAGTGTTGTGGTTAAGAGCTCAGGACCTGGAGTCAGGGAGACATGACTCAGAACTCCAGCTTTGACACTCTGACGCTTAGTAACTCTGAGATCGCAGGCATTCCTCAGAGCCTGCTTTCCTCCTCTGTAGACCAACACAAGGACCCCATCATGAGGATTTGGAGATACTTTATAAAGGGAATATATATATAAAGTATCTACTTTTTTTTTTT
>NW_012134636.1:2193103-2198279 GCF_000956105.1 Propithecus coquereli | reverse complement strand
AAAAAAAAAACAAAACAAAAAAGAAAGAAAGAAAGAAATTGACAAACCTGCTTTGAACAGGAATTCTCAGCAGACATTAACAGCATGGTGGTTAAGGGTCCTACAGCCAGACAGTCCTGGGTTCAAATTCTGACTCTACTCCTTACATGCTCAGGTGATCTTTGAGCAAGTAACTAAAATCTGAGCTTCAATGCCCTCATTTGTTAAATGGGGATCTAGCAGCTGTGAATATTAAAGGAGTGACTAGCCTACTCCTTTAGAGAGAGAGTGAAAGCTCTCTCTCCCAGCCTCTCTTGAAGCAAGTCAGAATAGGGTAACATTTACTGCCAAGAATCTCTCCAAACCTGGAGGAAGGGAAGGATAGTGCTTTGAGACCATCCGAGCCTGTGGGGTTAATAACGGACTGGCGGTGGCAGGGAGGGAGCAGCAGAGGGCGCTCCTGCAGCAAGTGGGTCAGGCACCAATTGACAAGGGACTCCTGCCCACTGCCAGGAAGAAGAGAACAAGGGCAAATGAATAAACATACATTTCCTCTGCCACTTCCACGTGGCAGGCTCTGTGCCAGGCCCTGAGAAACGCACTGTGCTCCCCACAGGAGGAACCAAAGTTCAAAATCATGACCATAAATCAGTGGCAGGGATAAGAAAAAGGGTGAGGGGAGGCAGTGGGCACTCAATGAATGAGTGAATGAATGAGTGAGGAAGTCAACTATGACACCGAGAGCTGAGTTAGAAGGTCAAGGGTAAACAGATATCCGGAGTGAGGACATGAAGGTAGGAATGACAGTAGCCACAATAGTGACAATATTCTCCGTCCGTGCAGGGTACCGTGCTAAGCAGTATATGTACCTTATCCCCTTGCCTCCGTATTATCATTACCCTCACCTTACAGAAGACACAACCAGGCCCAGATAGAGGTGAAGTACCATAGGTCACACAGCTGGAAGTCACATAGCTGGGGCTAGGTGACGGTGCCTAGCGGCCTAGGGGTTCAGTCCCCTGGTTCTTAGAGGAGCAGGAGCCTGGGCTCACCCTCTGAGCTTCACTGAGCAACTCAAAGTAAGGTTGAGGGAGGCAAGGAAACCAAGAGAGCTGGACAGGCTGGGAGACCCAGGGGCGCAGAATCTGGCATTAGGGCTGAGGGCAGAAGGTGGCTCAGGGCCAGGGCTCTAGTGGCAGCGGGGGACAGACAGGAGACTGTGGTCAGAGGGAGGAAGTGCAGAGTTCCAGGCTAGAGAATAAGAGAGAGAGGGCAAGACCCGAGCTGCTACTGTTTGCACTTGGCTGAGGCCAACCAGACTGTCACTTTTCTCAGCCAGCGTTTCCCAGATTGAGTTCCTTGGAACACTGGTATGAACAGATACTCTGAGAAAACAAGCTTTCAGAGTCACATGAATTTGGGAAACACTGCCCACCCTTCTCTGCTGAATTCACAATTACCAGATTAATGGCTCACTAACGGCTCATTAAAAGCTCAAATTAATCTGGTGGTAAAGAAACCTGCTTCACCCAGTATTTCCCAAACCTATTTGGCTCCACAGGGATCCGAAGGAACTGATGTTCTACAGGAATATACTTTGGAGATCATGAGGGACTGTGTTTAGGTTATATTTACAGCCCAAGTGCCTGGCACATGGTACTGACAGGCAGGGACAGTGGCGGGGGCGTGGCTGCTGAATGGCCAGCAGATGAACAAGCCGGGACAACTGGATGGCTGCACGGGGGTCGGGGCGGTCAGGAGATGACATCTGTAGCCTACGAGAATATGGACACTCGTGAGCGGCTTTACTTCAAGTGCTACAAACTTTTTCTATAATAGGCCAGGCCACAGAGTAAGTATTTTAGCCTTTATGGGCCATATTTAGTCTCTGTCACATCTTCTTTTGTTTTTTTAAATCTTGTCCTTCATAAATGTAAATGCTATTCTTAGCTCACAGGCCACACAGAACAGGCATCTGGCCAGGTCTGGCCCGTGAGCCACAGCGCCAGCCCCTGCTGCGCTCCCACGGAACGCGTCTCTGTGCCGCCACCGCACCCTGTGCTACAAAGAGCTGTGGGAAGGATGGGTGAGCGCGTGCCCAGGTCTACGCAGGAAGCTCTTACTATTCCATAGCTGAAGATGTCCACTCGCTTTGTCAGCTGCCCCACCCTGATGAAATCTTCTGGAAGATATGCGGCTGAGGCCTGGAAAAGGTGGGTCTTCATCATGGTGTACTTTGACCTTTTGTTGACAGGACACAGGTGAGCCAATGGGTGAGCCAGCTTGGGGATGAGATTTTGGTCCAACAAAACATTGGAGCTGTGGAAAAGAAAGCAGAGAGAACCTTCTCATTTTGAGCTAGATAGAGGTTGCCATGGAGACCCTTTTGGGAAACAACTTAGCAGTGGGCAACTTGGTGCCTGCAGGTTGGGGTCACTGAAGACCCTCCACATGGAGTTTCTGAGCCAGCCCTGACAGGGGAGAGGAGGGTCTGTGCCCTCCAGCAAGTGGGGGTGGAGTTAAGATTCAAACTTCCTGCCCCTGGAATGTAGCCAAAGAGGTGCAGCTTCCCTGATCCCCCCAGATGCCAACCCTCATCAGCCTCGGCTTGATCAAGCCCACGGGTTATGCTGGCCTGGCTGACTCAAGCCTAAATGCCAGCATCCTTTGTGGCTGGACCTGCCTAGATCGTGGGGAGTAAGAAAAGCAATAAAAATATCCTTTGGAAAAAAAAAATATATATATATCCTTTGGCCCAGGCGTCTAACACATGGACGTGAACTCTGAGAAAGTACTCCAAAGGAAATTTTAAAAAGCCAAGCTACGTGTGTAAAAATATTCAGTGTAGAACTAACCTCAAACAGGACTTTAAAAATCAGACACCAATTCCAATATCCACTATTAGGAGTGTTAAGTAAATAATGAGCAAATTCCTTTAATGGAAGACAAAGAAGTCACTAAGAAATATGACTGAGTTCATGATAAAAACAAACAAACAAGCAAGAAATAAAAGAACCCATGATGTATGCAATGTGGGGAAATGTTTACCATGTTTAAATGAAGGGGGAAAACACAGAGCATGAATTGGTAATTGGGTAACAGTGCTGCGTTAGGGCTGAGGATTAGCGTGGGCAGGTACTGAAAAAGAAACAAAACGGAGGCTCTGATGAGTCAGGGGGTGGGTCAGCAATGACTTCTTACCTTTCTTGGTATTACAATTGTCAGTGCAGTTAAATAAAAATCAGAGGAGAGAAAAGGGGAAAAGGCCTTCCTTGTGCCAAATGGACAGAGAACTTTGGGGAAGCTTGAGTTCCATGGCTCTGGGGCATTTCTACCAGGTTTTCTGTTATCTTCTGGAATCTTTCCCCCTGCTGCCAGTCCCCAGACAGGCACCTCTCACTCTTGGATGCATGGCGCGGAGATGCTGCCTACCCTGCAGGAAGCCTCCCTGACAAGATGCTAACACCAGCAGATACACAAGCACCAACAGATCCACGAGCAGGGAACAGGTCTCCGAGAAAGCCTGAACAAGGAGCTCAAAAATCCCAGGGGGCGTGGCAAACATGGCTCAAGGCTCAAGGCTAGAGTCCAGGCCAGCCGCCGAGTGGACAGCGAAACGCACCGGAGTGTGGAAGGCTTGTTGGGAAAACAGCATCTCAGAAAGACGATGTGGAGGCAATTCATGCTGAGAGCAATCTGACTCAGAGCACAACACACAAACACTGAGTTTTGAGGGCGTAGCAAAGAAAAAGATACCCAAGGAGTGGAGGGGAGGAGAAAAAAACAAAGAGAAGAGAGACAGAGAGGGGACACAGGAATAGTTCTGGTCCCATCCTTGCAGCCCAGGCCCTCGGTGGGGTCCAGCCCACCTGTCTCACCTCTTGACGTTGCTGTGGATGATCTCCAGGCCATGCAGGTGCTCAATGGCACAAAGCAGCCCCAAGCAGATGCTGACACGCTGGGGCCAGGGGAGAGGGTCTGAGCCACCCTAAGAGAAAGAAAAGGAGAAACAGTCACACCTGTGCCTTTTTAAAGTCCTAATGGCAGGGTCCAGCGCTCCTGTCTCTCCTCCTGCCCTACATGCTCTCTGCAACAGGCTCGGCCAGCAGGATTTCTTGGCATGACACTGTGGGTTTCGACATGAGGCAGGTTGCGGTGTAACTCCCAGTTCAGACGTGCACTAGCTGTGTGACTTTGGAAAAGACACTTAACGTCTCAGAGCCTCAATTTCCTGGGGTATAAAATAGAAACGTCAATTCCTATGTTTTAAGGTAGTTTATAAGGATTCAAGAGAGTATACATAATAGTGCCTGCCACACAGTAGGTACTCACTAAATAGCTTATTTTTTATCATGACTATTACACTGGCAGCTCTGGAATTTCTCCATAGGAGGGGCTGGTTGGAAGCGGAGCTAGGGAGCTTGTGTTTGCACCCCAAGCACATGAGCCTTACACCAATTCTGTGTGTATTAGGGAAACTTCACAGTGCTGATGGGGATTGCAGCATGGGCTAAAGCCTCTAATTTGTCCCCAGGTACTGCCACTGTTGTTCTAAGACTTACTCTCCCAGGCTAAGTCACCACCTATTTTTCGAGCCTTGCCTTAGAAGAACTAGCCTGGACGACTTCTGCTAATAGATTTCTTCTCAAAAACCCTGACATCTAGGCCAGGTGAACCCAATTTAAAGCCCTGGCCTGACACTTGTCAGCTGTGTACCTTTAGGCATGTCACTTTGTCTCTATGTGCCAGAGACTCCTCTTTCGAAAGATGGGGGGAACCTCTTTGGCTGTGGTAAGGCTGGAAGGAGACAATATGTGTAAAGCGCTCACCATGGTGTCATGCACCGAGTGAAGCTCAGAAAAGCTAGTGATGACTAGCGTACCATGAATAACTGCTTTGTCTGGCCCCTGCCAAGGGAAGCAATAATTCTGTTATGGAGTAACTCTTTTCCTCTGAGGATTTTATAAGCAAAAGGTCTGTTTTAAAAATTATAATTTTTAGGCTGGGTGCCGTGGCTTACACCTGTAATCCTAGCACTTTGGGAAGCAACAAGCGGGAGGATTGAGGCCAGGAGTTGGAGACCAGCCTGGACAACATAGTGAGACTCCATCTCTACAAAAAATTAAAAAATTAGCCAAGTGTGGTGGCACATGCCTGTAGTCCCAGCTACTTTCTATAAAAAGAAAAAAATTCATTT
>NW_012134636.1:2190729-2193053 GCF_000956105.1 Propithecus coquereli | reverse complement strand
CTAGACTACAGTGTTATCATCATATGTTGTTATATTTTTAAAATGACTCTGTGTATCAGTTATTTGTCCTATAAAATAGAAATTATTGTTTTTATTATAGAAACCTGTTTAAAAGGGCTGAAATTAACTTTCACCAATTCAAGGACAAATCCTAACAAATTGCCCAATATATACAAAAGAAATAGGTTTTCCCTCAACATTCTAAATTCTATTGTCACGAAAAAGTGATTGTTGGCTGGCTGGTGGGGATGGGAGGTTAAAACTACTTTACAGGGACACAAATAAAATCCTGGACTAAGGCCTCATTAGCATGTATAAAATGTCTAGAGCTGAGGTCCCTGTCCTCCCTACCCACATAGCTGTGCGGCCCAAATGTACCACACAGGCAGATGTGACTGGTTCCATACCAGGTAAACGGGGCTTCGGTTGTTGTCCATCGCAGGGATGCCAGTGAGGACCTCAGCTAACACCTAGAGAAAACAGAAGATGGAGTTAGCTCGGTCCAGACACTCACGCACAAGGTCAGGCAGGAGATTCCGGCCAAGAGAGAAGCCTCTTCTCGGTTGCAAAGTCTGAGCTCCAGGCCCAGCTCTGCCATTTGCCAACAGAGACACTTGCCCAAAATCTGGGAAATAGGAATATCGCTAAACACTTCCTCCAATTAAAGATGCCACACCCAACTGCCAGTGGAAGGTTTTAATAAATTGACAGCAAGGCAGGGAGGATGGAATTCAAAAATTCTTGTGTGTGTGTGTGTGTGTGTGTGTGTGTGTGTGTGTATGTATTGCCATAAGTTTTATATATGTATAAACACACATATAACTATATATACACACACAGTATTTTTTAAAGATTGTTCCACTTAAAAATATATCAGCAATGGCAAGCAGGCATTGCTCTGTCAATCTCAGGGAAAGAAGGAATCCACCTGCAGGTAGGTATCTATTCTACACAGAAAGTCTTGGCAACATCTATAGCAACTTTCTTCCATAGGACTTTGTTAACATTATTTATTCATTAAAGCATCCACTCACAAAAGGAGCACAGCCCTGTACCCCGATAAGCCACCATGAAATTGACGACCCTAAAAAAAAAACAAAACAAAAAAGAAAGAAAGAAAGAAATTGACAAACCTGCTTTGAACAGGAATTCTCAGCAGACATTAACAGCATGGTGGTTAAGGGTCCTACAGCCAGACAGTCCTGGGTTCAAATTCTGACTCTACTCCTTACATGCTCAGGTGATCTTTGAGCAAGTAACTAAAATCTGAGCTTCAATGCCCTCATTTGTTAAATGGGGATCTAGCAGCTGTGAATATTAAAGGAGTGACTAGCCTACTCCTTTAGAGAGAGAGTGAAAGCTCTCTCTCCCAGCCTCTCTTGAAGCAAGTCAGAATAGGGTAACATTTACTGCCAAGAATCTCTCCAAACCTGGAGGAAGGGAAGGATAGTGCTTTGAGACCATCCGAGCCTGTGGGGTTAATAACGGACTGGCGGTGGCAGGGAGGGAGCAGCAGAGGGCGCTCCTGCAGCAAGTGGGTCAGGCACCAATTGACAAGGGACTCCTGCCCACTGCCAGGAAGAAGAGAACAAGGGCAAATGAATAAACATACATTTCCTCTGCCACTTCCACGTGGCAGGCTCTGTGCCAGGCCCTGAGAAACGCACTGTGCTCCCCACAGGAGGAACCAAAGTTCAAAATCATGACCATAAATCAGTGGCAGGGATAAGAAAAAGGGTGAGGGGAGGCAGTGGGCACTCAATGAATGAGTGAATGAATGAGTGAGGAAGTCAACTATGACACCGAGAGCTGAGTTAGAAGGTCAAGGGTAAACAGATATCCGGAGTGAGGACATGAAGGTAGGAATGACAGTAGCCACAATAGTGACAATATTCTCTGTCCGTGCAGGGTACCGTGCTAAGCAGTATATGTACCTTATCCCCTTGCCTCCGTATTATCATTACCCTCACCTTACAGAAGACACAACCAGGCCCAGATAGAGGTGAAGTACCATAGGTCACACAGCTGGAAGTCACATAGCTGGGGCTAGGTGACGGTGCCTAGCGGCCTAGGGGTTCAGTCCCCTGGTTCTTAGAGGAGCAGGAGCCTGGGCTCACCCTCTGAGCTTCACTGAGCAACTCAAAGTAAGGTTGAGGGAGGCAAGGAAACCAAGAGAGCTGGACAGGCTGGGAGACCCAGGGGCGCAGAATCTGGCATTAGGGCTGAGGGCAGAAGGTGGCTCAGGGCCAGGGCTCTAGTGGCAGCGGGGGACAGACAGGAGACTGTGGTCAGAGGGAGGAAGTGCAGAGTTCCAGGCTAGAGAA
>NW_012134636.1:2166216-2179464 GCF_000956105.1 Propithecus coquereli | reverse complement strand
GGCTGGAGTGCAGTGGCATGATCAAAGCTCACTGTAACCTCAAACTCCTGGGCTCAAGGGATCCTCCTGCCTCAGCCCCCCAAGTAGCTGGGACTACAGGCATGTGCCACCATGCCCGACTAATTTCTTAACTTTTTTCTAGAGATGGGGTCTCACTATGTTGCCCAGGCTGGTCTCCAACTCCTGGCCTCAAGCAATTCCCCATCCCCCACCCTACCTCTGCCTCTGCAATTGCTAAGATCACAGGTGTAAGCCACTATGCCCAGCTAAAAACTGTAATTTTTAATAGGCATTATAGTCACATGATAACAAAATTCTAAAGGTATAAAAAGTCATACAGTAAAAGTTTCCCTCCCACTCTGTGCCCCAGCTTCCCAGTTCTCCACCCCAGAGGCAGCCAATATACCAGTTTCTTGTGTAACTTTCCAGAGAAATTCCATAAATCCACAGCAAATAGGTGTATATTGGAAGAACATTTTATAATAAAAACTTGCCTCTACTTTCTATACTCTTTACCTGTTAATTCTTTTTCTTGTCCTACTGCATTGGCTAATACCTCCAAAATGGTGATGAACAAAATGAGTGCTATAGGATACCTCTGTCTTACTCTCGACTTGAGTGAAATGCCTCTTGCCAAAGTTTTTCTTTTTGAGACAGGGTCTCACTGTGTTACGCAGGCTGGTCTTGCACTCCTGGACTCAAGCAATCCCCCCACCTTAGCATCCTGAGTAGTGGCATTACAGGGACGTGGCACCATGCCCAGCTCAAATAGTTTTTTTTGTATAGTTTTTTCCTGAAGATATTTATCTATGCTGGCCCAGCTTCTTTCCTTGAAGCCATCCCTGGGACTGAGAGGATGGCCCCTCTTCCCTCTGGATCCCCTAATCTTTAACCTTTGATTCCCTAATTGGGTACTGCCTGGTCCCGTTCTCTGCCCATGACCCAGTCTCTTACCTGGCCCTGGAGTCTGTCCTGTAAAGAACCATTTGCCATGTAGGGGTAGATCAAGCTGTGAAACCGTCTTCCAGCACAGAAGCCCAGCACAGGTAAGATGTTCAGGTGGCAGCATCTGAAATCAGGTATCAGTGCAGGGGTGAGAAGTCAGACAGAATAATCAAAGATTTATCCATTAATACTTCCTCATCTCCCACCTTCTTCCGCCCTCTCCACCCCAAAGTCACCAGTAACCTCCCAGGTACCATATGCTCTGACCCCTAAGGGCCTGGCACCAGGGTAGAAAGATGTAAACTGCCTGCCTTTGAGGAGCTGGAAATCTAGTGATCCTCATCCTGCTTTACTGCTCTGCGGCATATGACACCTCAACCACCTCATCTCTGGAAATAAGAGGCTTAGAGGTTACGAAATTTGCCCAAGGTCACAGACTAGCAAACGGTGAAGCCAGGACTGGATCCCAGGTCTATCTGACTCCAGGACTGGGGTCCTTCTCTAAAATCCTCTTCCACTGGGTTCTGAATCCCCATTCCCTCCTGATTCTCCTCCCACCTCTCTGACCACTCTTCCTTGGCCTTTTCCACTAAGATCCTCCTCCTTTGCCTTCCTCCTCTCGGCCAGCTGGGCCCCTCATCTGGTTGGATATGCTGTTCCTCCAGACACCTCCCACTGCTACGAGGAACACTCCCAGATCCCCTCTCCAGCCCCATCCTAAGCTCCAGGCTTCACTGTCTAATTACATTCCAATGCTCAGGTGAACATCAGCCTACACTCAAGCCCCAAACCTGCTTCTCCATCCATATTTACCACCCCAGTGAAGGCACCATCACCCACCCACACCATTCACTGTGATAAATAGCTTTCAACATGTCCCTTTCATTCCCCTCTCCTCTACCTTGGCCCAGACTATGATCCAGTCTCCCCAGGACTATTGTAAATGGCCTCCTGTCTGATCTCTCTGCCCTCCGCCACTTCCCCCAAGCCATCCTATTATGCGCATTAGAATCATTTACACATCCGTCTCCGCACTGCACCGTAAACTTCTCAAAGGCAGGGGCCTGTGTATGCTACAAGTTTGCGCTGGCTAGACCCTTGGAAAGGGCTTGCCTACTCATGTTTTCTGAATCGTCGAATGAAGGAGTGACTGCTGACTCTAGGAAGGGACCATGCCAAATGGAAAGGGAATTATACTTCCAGTTTTCATTAAATGTGTATGTGCACGTGTGTATTCCTACACATGTATGAATAGAGAAAGCATTAAAGAAAATATATCAAAATGTTAACACACTCGTGGTTATTTATAGGTGCTGTGGAAAATAGGTAATTTCTATTTTCTTTTTTTGTATTTATTTTTTATTTCAGAATATTAGGGGGGTATAAACATTTTGGTTATATTAATTGCTTTTGTACTGTTTGGGTCAAAGTTGTAAGTGTGCCCATCCCCAAGATAGTGTGAACTGTACCCACTAGGTGTGATTTACCCATCCCCTTCTCCCCCCTCCCACCTGCTTGATTTCCGATGAGTGTTATTTCCATACATGCACATTAAGTGTTGATTGATTAGTTCCAATTTAATGGTGAATATATGTGGTGTTTATTTTTCCATTCTTTTGATACTTCACTTAGAAGAATGGTCTCCAGTTCCATCCAGGTTAATATAAGAGGTATGAGTTCACCATTGTTTTTTGTGGCTGAATAGAACTCCGTGGTATACATATACCACATTTTATTAATCCACTCTTGTATTGATGGGCACTTGGATCGTTTCCACATCTTTGCGATTGTGAATTGTGCTGCTATAAACATTCAAGTGCATATTTTCTTATTTATAATTTTATTTCTTAAAATACTCCACATAAATTATGCATTCCTTTACCACGGTTGCGTATTGGCGGAGGGAACCTACACAGTGACTCGCCAAGGATAAACAACAGCTGGTGTCTAGCACGTGATGGGTGCCCAATAGGCATTTAAGTTCATGGGTCAATAATGGCAGAGCCAGGACAGACCCCAGGTCTCTAAACAGTCCTTCCCTTCTCTTTCCAAGTCCCCACCCAGCTCTGTGACTAGGAGGCTCACTTCTCTGGTCTCAGTTTCCCCATATGTAAAATGAACACATTTGAGGATAACTTTGGAGGCTTTTATCACTCTAGACCATGTGTCGGCAAACTTTTTCTACAAACAAATAGTAGTAAATATTTCAGACTTTGTAGGCCAGACAGTCTCTGTTGTCACTACTCAACTGTGCGCTGTAACACAAAAGCAGCCACACGTGATACAGAAATGAATGAGCACAGCTGTGTTCTGATAAAGCTTTATTACAGACACTGAAATTTGAATTTCATATAATTTTCGTATGTCATAGAGTATTCTTCTACTTTTGATCTTTTTCTTTCAACCATTTAAAAATGTAAAAACCATTCTTAGCTCTCCGACTACACAAACACAGGTGGGGCCAGATGTAGTCCATGGGTCCTCGTTTGCCCACCCCTGCGCTAGGATGCCACGATTTTAAGATGGATTCACCCTTAGAGTTGGTATCGTAAGTCTCTGGCTACCTCAAAAAATGGGATACAAACATCTGTGGAATGTTTTCCATGGAAGGAAGGAGTTGGAGTGAGCCAAGATTCCTTCATAATTCTAATCTATACATATAATTGCTACATAGAAAAAGCATGGACTCTGGAGCCAGACCATGAAGGTCCAAATCCCAGCTCTGCTACTTACTAGCTGTGTGGGATGAGACACGTAA
The DNA here is from genome assembly GCF_000956105.1 of Propithecus coquereli. NCBI lineage: Eukaryota > Metazoa > Chordata > Mammalia > Primates > Indriidae > Propithecus > Propithecus coquereli. Next base: position 2,175,761 of record NW_012134636.1, on the reverse strand, counting down.
CCTCTCTGTGCTTCAATTTACCCATCTGTAAAATAATGTGGTAATAGTAGCTATGTTACAGAGTTCTTGTGAGGATTAAATGAGTTTATACATAATAGAGTGCTTAAAACAGGCCTGGCACATAGGAAGCGCTATGTAAGGGGAGATGTGTCATTACTGTTAATATCAAACAAAGTATTTTCCAAAAGGGAGGCTTACCTACGACAAACTTGTACCTCTGCCTGGAAGAATCTTTGAATTGATCCTGGACTTGAGCAGGCTGTCTGTGGAGGAAGACATTGGAACGTGAAGACCCAGCCTCACCCACGCAGCTCCACCCCTTACTAGAAACCGGAAGTGCTTGCCTCTCTGAGCTTCTTGAAGATGAGTGGCGTCCCGTGCCTTTGCCCTCTGTAGACGTCAGCAAAGGTCCCCTCGCTTATTCTGTGGTTTTGATTGAAGTCATCAGTTGCCTGAACCACGTCTGCCTCACTCCAGAAAAGGCTGTCTCCAGCCAAGCTCAAAAGCTCTTCCTGCTTAGGAATGGAGGTGCTGCAATCCTGGGAATTCAGAGAGGAGACGGGATGAGTACGCAAGTGCCTTTTCCCTGCCACCTCGGAGGATCTTGGAACACCAGAGCTGAAGCGGTGGAGATCATCTTATCCAGTGGGGAGTTAAAAAAAAAGAAAACACGGACAGGACCAAGGTCGAATCCCAACTCTGCCCCTAACTTGCTCTGTGACCTTGGGTGAGTTACTTACCCTCTCTGAGCCTCAATTTCCTCGTCAGCAAAAATGTAGATAAAATAGTACCCTGGAGGGTAATTTTGAAAATTAAATAAGATGCAAGTATTCCTGGCACAGGGTTGATGTTTCCTTTTCTTCAGGTCACAGAGGTAAGCAGAGAGAGGATAAAGGAACTGAAGTGAGGTCACCCTGCTGGTCACTGGGCCAGGCTTGGTGCTCTCAGTCCAACACACAGCATATACGCTGGGCCTCTGGAGCCCTGGGACGTAGGATACAGGTTCACACAGCCAAACACAACTCCATAAACAGAGCTTCCAAGATTGCATGTGTAGATAAGCCTATAAAACGAAGCTGCGCTTCCCTTTTTAAAAACAGTGTCCATGAATTTAATTTTTTAAAAATTATATATGCTTATAGTAACAGTTTTAGAAAACTGGGGGTGGGGTTGGGAATTATCCATAATCCCATCATCTACTTAGTTGCTATTAAAGTTGATATTAATTAGACGTTAATATATTAGGATTTTTTTTACAAAATTGGGAACATGCTGCGCATAGTTTTGATTTCTGGTGTTTTCACTTAACTAATATCATGATCATTCTCCCAAGTTATTAAATCATCTTGGAAAATGATTAATTATTAAAAACAAAAGAAAACTCTGCTTAAGAGAGAATCTCCTTTCTTAACCAGACCCATGCAAGGCTGGCTTCTCCCCCAGACACCAGACGCGAAGTGTCTTGGGCTCAGAACACTTTAGGGGCCGTGAAAACATTTTAATTTCTTTAAAAATCAGAAGAAAATACATAATGTTCTCATCTTTAATCTAGCTTGGATTATATTTATCTTCATACCAATGCACTCATAAGATATAATTTTGTTTTTGTTTTGTTTTTAAATAAAAGAAGGGCCCATGAAGGCAAAAGTGCCTAAAACCCATGGAAGTCACAATGCATCCCTGGCCCCAAGTCATTCAACATTCAGATGACTCAGACTGAGTTATGCAACCCAGGATAACTGGGTTGGAAAAGGGTTGCGGGGAGGGAGGTTGTGAGCCAACGGCTACGTTAACCAATATATTTGGGCTTGAGGGATGCCCGTCATCAGCTCAGCTCTCATTAAGCACAAATAATGGAAAAGCTCATTCACTGAAGTACACTCCCCCCAGCCCCAGTTTTGCTGACCGCCTACATTTATAGTCTTAGCAGCTCAGAGTAATTTGATGGGTCTCCTTTCCCCTCCCCATCCCTCAACTGGTCTCAAGGAATAAAGAAATTGCATTTTTGAGAGGGAGCCACAAGCCGGGGGATATGGCTTGGGGACGGAAGCAGAGGGGTGGATTTACCTTTGAGTCCGATGAAGCGGGGAGGTCAGTTTTTAAGGAATGAGGGGCATCTTCTTCAGAAGGAGGCAGTAGAAAGGCCTGCTGGTGGCCTCTGGCTGGAGCAGACTCTGGAAGGGAGGGACTGTGGGTCAGGATGTGGCCTGAGGGAGGAGGGCCAGGGGCTCCCTGTCTAGTCCCCAGACCATGTCACTCTCTCATTCGCCCCCAAACACATACAGCTGCCACTTCCTGATACCCACCATGCGTCGGCCAACACACTGCTCAGGTAAGCCCTGTGACCTCATTTAAGCCTTGGGACAACCCTATGGTCCTATTTACCATCCCATTTGACGGGTGGAGACACAGAGCCACTGGAGGTAGAGCCACTGCCCAGGAGCACATAGCCAGGAAGTGGCAGAGCTGGAATTCAAATGGAATCAGTTTGACTTCTGACCCCTGCTCTTTCCCACCTTCCAAAGAGCAGTGAAGGACACAGAGGTCAACTAGCTACTGAGCCCGCCTTCCAGAAACCTCTGCTGTGGCAGGGATGACGATAACCATCCTCCAAGGACATATTCCATGGGAAAGCAAGGTCAGAGGCAGGAGAGGCCATAGCAGGTTGGGAGATAAGGAGGGTTCACAGAGGAAGTAGCACTCGACCTAGGCTTGAAAGATGGGGAAACATTTTCAATAAGCACATATGGGGTAGGAGGGATTGAAGCAGTGGAATGAGTCTGTGCAGAGGTCGGGCAGCGGAAGGGCCCAGGAGTGCAGTAAATAAATATATAGGCACGTTTAATCAGCAAACACATCATGCCAGGCAGTGTTCTAAATCATCTAATGCTCACAGCAATCCTAGGGGATAAGCTCCCATTAGACCATTATCGTTTCCTCTTTACGGATGGTGAAATGAGGCACAGAGAGGTTAAGTAGCTTTTCTAAGGGCACACAGCCAGTGGCTCCAGAATCCATGTTCTTAATTCCTTAGTAAGTGAAGAAGATTCAAGAGAGAGGCAGCTTGAGGAGTAGTTTAGGGTCAGGTAAATGTTAGGTTGAAGAGGGCGAAATTTTTTCACCAGGCACCACATGAAGACTAATCTGAAGACTAACTAGGCAATCCGAGGTCTGCCGAATGAAAGAAGGTGCAGGCTGGGGTGAGATGGGCCATGGTGACTGGTCCACATGGAAGCAGGCCTTAGCCAGAGGCCAGAAGTATCAGAGTTATCATCTGGAAATACTCAGGGGACTCCATGGCAGGGATGGCTTTTAAGTAATTGGGGACCTGCCCTTGACCCCGGAGCTATTGGAAAAATCTACCTGCTTCAGGTATTTCTGACTTACAAGATCAGGAAAGGAGTAATTAATCTGGAACTTTAACCATAGAACATCAATTCGGGAGACTGGAAACAGCACCGTGGCCAAAGTAGAATCAGCCTTGCTAAACTATTAACCCAGGCAAGTAGCTGGTAAAAATAAAACCTGCCTGACAGCAGGCCTGAGGCAGGTCGAGGGCTGTCCTAAGCCTCCTCTCCTAGATCTTGCCCTGCTGCTTCTTGAGTCTCGGCAGCCGTGAGGATGCGAGCTGTGGCCCCGAGCTGCTGTGGCTCTGACCCTTGCCTGCGTCTGCATCCAGGCCACACTTCCCGGGCTGCTCCCCCGGGCATTGTGTGCAGAGGGGATACCGAGGAAGCCAGCTCTGGGGAGACACGGGACTCTGACGGCTGACACCCTGGCGAGCTTGTCCGCGCTGCAGGCAGGCTAGGACGCTCCCACCCAGCCTTGCTGGGGTCAAGTGTGCGTCGCGGTCCGAAGGCTCTCCTAGCCTTGCCTGGCTCCCTCCCCTCGTTTTCTCTCAGTATTTGTCCTAATGAAATCCTGTCTTGTTGAAGACAGGTGTCTGCTTCTCAGGGCACCTGGACTAACGCTGGCCTCAGCTGGCCGGCGCAGGGTCCCTGTCCTGCAGAAAGGCTGCTCCACAACGGCCTCCTCTGCCCTTGCCCTGCCTTGTCTTGGTCTCAGCTCAGTACCCTTGGCCTGAGTCTCCAAAACTGAGCTCACGTACATCCTGTCTCCAAGCTGCTGGCCACGTCTCTGTGCCACGTCACTATGAGTTCACTGATGGCTTTCTTTCAATCAACTTTAATTCACATGTTACGTATCTAGCCTTGTGTTAAACAGCAATATCCACGAAACCTCTAGGTTTTGTGCACATGATCTATACTTGTCCTAACCAGGTTCCATGCACTACTGGGGGTGCAGGCCCCAGTCTCTGGGATCCCCTGCTCCAGGCCAACTTGAATTCCATCCTGCTGTTTTCCTGAGTTCTGCCCCCTCTGTGCTACCTGCCCCCATGCCCGGCCACACGGCAGGGCTCTCGCTACACACAGGGTCCCTTTGCCCAGTGACTGCAAGGTCAGAGCTGGCCTCACACGAGCCATGATTTTCTGGTCTGACTTGATGCCTGGGGTTTGCACAGGAGGCTGCACTAGGCCTCTGGGTCTGGGGGGATCGCTGACATCGGCTCCTGTGACATAGGAGGGCTACGAGTTGGGAAAGTGGCTGAGTCTATTTATCCTGGTGGTTTAGAGAAAAAAAGAATGGGATTTGGGCTGATACCCAAGGATGGCAAATCAGACAGGAACCGCTAGCCCTTCCTCCTCATCTCTTCTCAGCCTTCCCTGGCCTCCTCCGAGATCTAATCTAACCAGCTCTTCATGTGCAGGGGTGGCATATTTGGTGGGAGAAGCTCAGAATGACAATCTTTAAAGACCCCTACTATATGCCCCAGGGGCAGGCAGAAGAGAACAAGAGGGAATTCTCCTGCCATCAAGGATACAAACATGTCCCTGGGATTTAGTGCAAAGTAATCAGAAGTTGGCCTTGAGTTGATCATCACTGAAGCCAGCTGATGGGGACACAGAGGGTCATTATGCCCTTTGCTTTGGTATGTTTTCAACTTTCCATATGAAAATGTTTTAAAATCATCATCTAAGGGAGGGGTGGGAAATGGGTCAGGAGAGCAGATGAAGCAAGATGGGCCATGTGTCGATACTTGACGGATACATGGGGCTTCTACATAAATCTTATTTTCCAAAACGCTGAGTTAACCCTTTGTGTGCCAGAACTTTACTGAAAAAATCTTATTTCCTATGGAAACCTTTCTAGAATGTCTGCTTTCCTAAGCAGACCGCACCGAATCTCGTCCTGCCGAGTTGTGTCACTGCAGCATGCGCACGGTAGACGCAGCGGCGCTGCATCGGATGTGGGGTTCTCCGTATCCTGCCCTGTTGCTGGTAGTGGGTCGGCCCCACGGCTTCCCCATCTCCTTTAGTGGTATCAGCACTCGGCTAAGTCCTGGCTCCGTCATTACTGAAGATTTGGCCTCGGGTGTGCTTCCTTTCTTTGAGCTTTCTCAAACATAAAAAGAGCAGTAATAGTCCGTTCTTTGCACAGCTCTTGTCCAGACTGAAAGAGAGGATGTTTATGAAGCACAAGTACCAGGCCCTGGCGCATACGGAGTACTCACTACTCTACCCAGGCCGGTAAAACCGTGCGCAGAGTGAGAATACAAACAGATGCCAATCGACGGCCCAACGGCCTCTCCTACCTAAGGCTTCGCGACGGTCATTTCAGCTACTCAAAGCCCTCTTAGTAACATCCGAATTCCTGCTGTGTGAATCTGCCCCTGGCTCCTCTGCTCACCTTTTTCCCTCTCCGTGTCTCTTCCCACTTCCTGCCCATCTACTGCAGGAGGGGTCAGGACATCAGAGGGGTCAAGGCGTGGGCTCTGCGTCCTCCATGCCCACAAAAATCCTTCAAGATAATCGATCAGTTTGAACTTTGGGGCCCAAGGGAACCTTGGGGTTTTCCCAAGAGAAGGCGGGCTGTGGGTGGTTGATGAAGCGAACGATTACTTTCTCACTTGCAGTTTGGGCAAAGACAGACTCTTGTCTCTGTCTGCAGACTGTGGTCATCATCTCCACACGCTTAGGCACAGCCACTCCCAAAGGCCATTCGAGAAAGTAAACAGTGCAAAGGCTGACAGAGACATGTGACACTGGTTTTTACAGTGACCTAGTTGAGGAACATCAGAGGAAACTGCTACGCCGGTTACCTTCTCCACGCTGACCGGCACTCCCCTAGAATTTCCCTAGTTTATTATCATTTTTCCCTTTGGCCATGAACCACTATCACATTTGCTTTAGGACCGTTTCCCCTATCTTTAATTGTCGATCAAAGGTCTGTGCCTTTTTTTTATCTTTAGCTACGGGAAATAATCCAGACACCTTGGCCTGAAGTTACGTTTCCAGATTCAGCCTCTCTGGGGAGTCTGGAATGTTCCTCTCCTCAGCTAACATTTGATGAGCGCTGCCACGGCAGCCACACTGAGGCGTACGATTCCTCACCACAACAGGATGAAATGCTGCTGTTATTATCCTCATTTCATGAAATGAAGAAACTGCGGCACAGTGAGGCTAATTCTGCTAGAAAGCGGCACAGTTGGGATTTCAATACAGGCCTGTCTAACGCCAAAGCCCACAGTACTACCGTCCTCTCGGCAGCGCTGGCCCTGACTTCTCAACCTGCACCAGTGAGCTGAGGTCACGTGGATTTGGGATCTTCGGCTCAGCACTCGGGAGGCTGCGGGGGCGCCGAAGCGAGGGTTGGCTCCGGGGGCCAGGTGGTGAGGACAGACAGGGCTGAGGAGCAGCTCCCCTGAGGAAGTTAGCCCTGGCTGAGTCCTTCTGTCATCTGGCAAGCTGGCCCCGAGCCCTCACCTGAGCACAAGGGGATGGAGACAGACCTGAAGTGGTCTGAAAGGCTTTGGGATAGCAGTCAGTGCAGTGGTTAGGGGCATGTGCATACAAATCACACAGCTCAGATGCCACCTCCTACTCGTGTGGCCTTAAACAAATCACTCTCTCTCTGGGCTTCAGGTGCCCGAGGACAAAGCAGCAGACCTGTGACTGACAGAGGCAAGGAAAGTGATGGGGCAGGCGGCACCCCTCGACTCCCATTGCTTGGCTGCGAGGGCTGGGGCTGTGGAGAGCAGGCAGAGAGAAGGGCAGGCACCTGGCCTGAGCCCACATGCAAGGCCAGCCTGTGCTGGGGGCTTGGGAGACCACAGGTGAAACACGGGCCCAGCAGCATATGACCTTGGCCAGGTTGTTTATCCCTTCTGTGCTTCAGTTTTCTCATCTGTAAAATGGGCACAATAACGGTACCTAACTCACGCAGGTAGCTGAAAGTTAAGTAAGTCAGCATCTTTGAAGTACAGTACTTAGAATAGTGTCTGACACCTAGAAAGCTCTCAATTACTGAGTTGTTTTCTTTTGCCAAAAATGGTAATAGATGGCATATATTCTTTTGTTTCCTGGCTTTCTCCACTTTTCCAACTCACTACCTTGTGAAAATGTTTCCATGTACAGATGCACATCTACATCATGTCATTAATTTTACCATCTCCTATGTGGTTTCTAATTTTTTGCTTATATGCTGAGCTGAATATCCTTAGAGATAAATCTTCATTTCCTTAAATAAATTTGCTTTAAGTAGAAAAATTAAATTAAGTTCAAAATACCTGGGCCCGGAAAAGGGACTGGCCTCACAGGCTGTTCTTCTTCCTGCATATTCTGGGTAGTTCTAATAGAAGCTGCCAAAGGCCTTCCCGGCTTCACAGCATCCGGGAAGCCTGGAGTGGGAGACCCGATTTTAGGAACCGATTTCCCTGAAAACAAGGTGGAAAGAAAATGATTAGTATTCCATGAAGTGAGGTAGCTATGAAGAGGCTGGGCCTGGAAGTCAGAGACCTGGGTTCTAATCCTGGCTCTGCCACAAATTCATAGTGTTGCTGGTGGTGGGAGATTTTCTCTCCCTGGGCCTTGGCCTCCACATCTGTAAAATGGACACAACAATCCCCTGTGATGGCCCAGCTCTGACATTCTGAGTCACACAACCTGGCTTCCGACCCTACTAGCTGTGTAACCTTAGACAAGTCACTTTCTTCCTCTGAGCCTCCGTTTCCTCACCTATGAAATGGAGATGATAATAATAATAATATCTGCTTACCTCCCTCCCAGGGCTGTTGTGAAGGGGGAAAGGAGGAACACAGAAGTGAAAAGGCTTTGTAGACGATACATCTCCCTGAACATGTGAGCAAGTTGAAGATATCCATCCCTCCCAGTCCCTACTCAGCTCCTAGATATAAAAGTTCTGGCTGTCCTACAGCTTCCCTTCCACAAGCTGCGGAAACACATGTGTCCTTCCCTACCGTACAGATGGCAACCCTAAAAACAGCAGCTATGTCCTGGGGACCAAATGTGCCAGGCCCAGGTTTGCATATGCTAAATCCTCACAATGTCTTTGCATTTCTTCCCTGTCAAGAGATAAGGAAACTGAGGCCTGAGCAGGTTAAGTCACTTGTCCAAGATCCCACAGCCAGAGGCAGGCGGGACTGGTTAAAGAAGTCACCTGCCTTCTTGAGTATAATCATTTCCTCTTTCCACTGACTTGGGAAGTCCCAAAGGTGCTGCCAGGGTGTGTCTACGTAGGCTTCCGGCCACCTCCTCAGAGCTGCTCTCTGTGAAACCTCTTCCTCCCCGACCTCCACCATGCCCTGGTTATCCCCGCCGGCTGGCCACTGCCTCCTGCTCAGGTGGCCGACAAGTCCCTCCCCAGCCTGATCTTACTAAAATAAGATCTGGCCTCACCACTTCTCTGTTTAAAGCCTTTATGGGGCTCCCCACTGCCTAGACGACATCCACACTCTTTAGCCTGAATCCTCCTCCTGTCTCCCCACTGCCTCCCAGACAAAGCCCAGATTCTACAGCTCTGCATTCAAGGCCCCTTGCTCTCTGGTGATTTGGGGTGCGCCCATGTTTGAGAACCACAAACACAGGGCACCGAGGTCCCAGGGAAGGCTGCCGACTTGCTCAATCTCACACCGAGCCCCAGGTGGGGCTGGGAAGACGCGTCTCCAGCAGCATTTACTCCAACTGGTTAAACTGTCTCTGAACAAAACCAGTTGTTACCGTGGGACCTAGCTTTTCAAACGCAAGCTTTAGGACTAGAACAAAAATAGTAAGACCTAAATTTGCATGGCACCACACAGATTTATTTAATTTTCACGACAATCTGTTGATAGAATTACTTATATTTTATTTTTTAGCATATTGAGACTCAGATAGGCGAAAGGACTTGTCCCAAGTCAAACAGCCAGTAAGAGTCAAACCTGGTGCCGGTTTCACCATCCTGCCTTCCAGCTAGGGCAGAACTACTTAAACACCGCCCCAGCCCCTAGGGTCGCACCAGGGGCAGATGGCTCAGTTCCTGCACAGGCAGGAACAAAGGGGTGATCACTCCGATTTCCCCAGCGTGGGGGAGACCTTGGGAAAGCACAAAAATAACAATAAGGCTAAATGGGGAAGATTATGGGTGGCTTTTTCCTTGTGTTTTCCGTACTGTCACTGACATATTATTCATTAAATAAACCTATCTTA
>NW_012134636.1:2156651-2165356 GCF_000956105.1 Propithecus coquereli | reverse complement strand
TATAAAAAAAAAAAAGGATATACGGATATATCCATTGACATGGGAAGGTGCTAACACCACACTGTTGAATGAAAATGGTAGGCAACCAAAGAACATATATTATACATTACCACTTTTTGTAAAATACATGTAAAACAAAGGAGAAATCCATATATGAAGAGAAAAAGAACATGAAGCATATACAATGTTTACAGTGATCATGGGGGTGGAGAGAGGAGTGTTATCAGTAAGTTTCTATTGCAGAGTTTTTTCCTTTTGGTTTATTCATATTGGAGGATTTTTCAACAATTATGGATTATTTGCATCGTAAAGTATATTTCTTTAAAAAAATATCAGTAAGCAAGCTAGCTAAAATAGTGACTAGAAGTGAGCCTTGCGAACTGGAGTGAAGAGCATCTGCCCTGGGGACCCACCTGGCCTGGATCAGCCACAGACAGAGACTGAATCGCCCTTCCCTGGAGTCAGAGCCCACTCACTTCTATTTTTCACCAACAACTGTCCGAGATGTGTCCTCGATATTTTTCACTGCACGTATCCTCCCCAGGACCCTGGAAATCTCAAGGAAGGAAACTGAGACTCGGGGAGGTAAGGTGACCTGCCCGAGGGGGAAAGCGGCACAGAGGCAGGGAGGTGGGAACCAGGGCCCAGGCGGCGGCCAGGAGAACACACGCTTCCCCTCTCCCGCAGGGGTCTCGGGCCCTTCAGAAGTGCGTTCCACGGACCACACCGCCCCCGCCCCAACTCCCAACAGGACGAGCTCTTTCTGGCGGAACCTCAGAGCCTAGACACCGCTTTCTCCTCAACAGCGGCCCTGCCGGCAGCACTCACGAAAGCACTGGCTGTCTCATGGAACACCACCGCCTTCCGCAGGCCCAGGAGGAAAACAAACAGTCCCTTGCACAAATGACGAGCAATTGCCAAGGTGAATGCTGACTCAAACACGGATCTGGCACAGAGCTGCCCACTCCCAGGGTGTGCACGAAAGGGGAAACTCTGCCGGTGTCCCCAGAAGGAAGGGCCACCTCCGCCTCTCTGTCAAGACACACTCGGCGAACGTCAAGGCCGCCAGCCCATCTGTGGCTGGCCTCTGTGGGCTCCATCCACAGGGAAGAGAAAGAGCGTCATTATATTTTCATCCTAAGAGGAGTCCAACTTTGCTCTTTCTCTTTCTTGCTCTTTCCACAGGGACGCGCCGCGGCCCCCACCCAGCACTGCAGGGCACGCGGAAGCGGGTAGGGGTGGGAAACGCGCATGGGGAGGGGGCGGCGTGCGCAGGGTCACAGCCTCCCACACAGGAGGACCTCGTCACACCCAGCCATAGATGTCAGCTGACAGTGCCTGCCCTGACAAGAAGTTTCGGTTTCCTGTGAAACCCCCCGTCTCAGTGCTTTGGGTTTCTAGATGCCGGAACAAATAATGTGCATAAACAAATACAAACAGTAATGACATAAACACTTATTAATATGTCTTCGTTTCTACTCTGGAGCAGTGGATGTGCGGCCTGTGTGGAGAGTGCAGGCAGGCCTTTGCTTGCCTTTTCCTCCCATCAAAACCGGAAGATGGAGGAAATGTGGCTTCTCCGTCCTCATTCCCTGGAAACCTGATGTCTGATAGCTAGGCAGATACAACACCCACTCTTTCAGCCTGTCACACTGGAACGCTGGTGAGGCAAAGAGAAAACACCAAAGGCAGCATGAGGCAAAGGAGGCCAAAATGCTCACAAGAAAGGGTTGTGACGAGCTTTAAACCACACTGAGCTTCCTTCCTGTCAAGGCCAGGGCGCCAGCCGGTCATAGTCTTCTTATCACTGATACACAGGAACAGCTTCCAGTACAACACTCCTCCCCACCCCCGCCACACCCTGGGATTAATTTCAGAATATTACGGGGGTACAAATGCTTTGGTTACATATATTGCCATTGCACCACCCAAGTCAGAGCTACAAGTGTGCCCATCCCCCAGACAGCACGCACCACACCCGTTAGGTGTGAATTTACCCATCCCCTCCTGCCTGCCCAACACCCAAAGAAGGTTACTTCCATATGTGCACACAAGTGTTGATCAATTTGTTTTTTAAATTGCTTACTTAAAAATATTATAATATTAAAATTTACATTTTTTTATGTAGAGACAGGGGTCTCGCTCTTACTCAGGCTGGTCTCGAACTCTACCTCAAGCGATCCTCCCACCTCAGTCTCCCAGAGTGCTAGGATTACAGGCGTGAGCCACCACGCCTGGCCAATCAGTACCAGTTTGATGGTGAGTTCATGTGGTGCTGTTTTTCCATTCTTGTGATACTTCACTTGGAAGAATGGGCTCCAGCTCCATCTAGCATAGTACAAGAGGTAGTTCACCATTCCTTTTTTTATGGCAGAGTAGTACTTGCAATTAAATTTTTAAGAGGATTCCATATATACAGTGGATTCTGCGGGATCACGAGATCCAAAAACACAGGTTGTGATCAAAGGGCAGAAGCAAGAGTAAGCTCCACGAAGCTTCTGCTCTGGGTGCAACCAGACTCAGCTTCTGTGATTCCCGCTGTGTGCACGAGTGCATATTTTTTAATCCTCTGAGCTTCATCTGTGGAGTGAGCATAATAATGACCCCTACACCTTCCAGGACTACCCCAGGGCTCAGTGGGCTGAAAAAGGAAGATCGTCCGGCGCAGGGCCCAGGCTGGGCACATACCGTGCAAAAGGCCGTCCTCTCTCAGCTCTGCCCAAAAGGCGCAGTTAAAAAAGAACCTCTGATTCCCAAGTGGGGTCTCTGAAGGAAGCAAGGGGTAGAAGGCTATTTTTAACATTTTAAATGCTGTAATGGAAACTGACTCTAGATGGGCTGCAACTTGGGGGACGGTCCCGAAGGCACAATGGCCATGAGGACAAATAACACGGGAGCCCAGCTTCCACCTGCCTGTGCCCTTCAGGGCCAGCTGCAGCACACACAGGAGGGCAGGCAGCCTGGGATTCTTCTCTCTGCCAGGACCCCCAGGATGGAATGGGGATGCCGGTGATCCCTTCTAGAACAAAATTAGGGAAGAACTAATCTCCTGCAGTTTAGGTGGCTGCGGGTGCTAAGGGGTTGATATGTTGGTTCTCATACCAAGAAAATCCATCTGGATGTTTTTGGAAGCTTCCTAGGTGACGCTGAGAACAACTGGCTTGGCCCAGAGCAATGAGGGTTGAGTCACAGGCACCAGGAAGACAGAAGGCTGGGGGCAGGAGCGCTTCTCTGTGCCCACTTCATGGTTCGCCAGGGTTGGCTGACGCTGTGATTTCTCTTTCTCTCCAGTTTGTGCTTTCAGAATGCCCCACACGCTCTCTAATGAGCATGAATCGCTTATGTCGTGGAAGCCAGGCAGACCTGTGGCATTCTAGCATGCTTTCAGCGTGCATGGGCGCACTGGCAAGGCCACCTCTAAGCCTTGGCTTCCAGTGCCCAGCAGATATCAGCTGTCACTATTATTTACCATTGTTATTTTTATTATCGTCCCTAACTCTAGGTCAGGCTTCTTTCTGCAAGTGCTTTCCCATAGGCGTGGCCTATTTAATCCAGGTAACAGCTCTGGGGAAAGTCTCATTGCTATCTCTGTCTTATACTTGAAGAAAGCAAAGCCTAGAATGGTTATTTGTTTATAATCTGTTTATTTATGCCCTGTCTCCTTCAGTAGAAAGCTTATTAAAGGAAGTTTATCTTGCTGGGCCCTTGCCTGGCCTCCTCTCCTCGCTGCCTGGGAACATTCAACACGGTGGCAAGCCCAGGGGCAGCTGGAAGAGTGGCTGACAAGGTCTTTCCTCAGTGAGCACATTCTGGAAACCCCCTACCCTCATGCCACTCAAAGTAAACAGTGATTTATTTGTAAGCTGACTCACGTGGCTGGAATCGATCCATTCTAGAACAAACTAGAGTGATTCAGCCATGACTAAAGCACCCTGGTGCCAGCTGCCCATACCAGGGACAAACACAGCTTTCTGGGCCTTCCCTCTCTTCCTTTCCCTCCTAATTCCTGAGTTTGACCCTCCTGGGCATCCGCACACACACACACCCCACTCAAAACTCCCAGCTCAAGCCAGACATGAAATTAGGCAAATCTGAGGGCGTGACCTGTCTTGCTAATTGCTCTACCCCTGGTTCTCCAGTGAACTTGTATTCCACCAGCTGCCGAAACGACTTGCTCTTCCTCACTCGTTGGCTGTGTTAGGGATTGGGGATTCCATCCTTTATCAAAACTGATGTAATTCTGACATTAAGCTAGTTAAATAAAAGATATTTGATCATAAACTGGGAGGAGTTCTATGCTGAAAGCAAACATGAGGGAGGGAAAGCTTTTTTTTTTTTTTTTAATTTAGAGACAAGGTCTCATTCTGTTGCCCAGGCTGGAGTGCAGTGGTGCAATCATAACTCACTATAACCTCCAACTCCTGGGCTCAAACAATCCTCCTGCCTCAGCCTCCCAAGTAGTTGGGACGACAGGGTCCTGTGCCACCATGCCCAGCTAATTTTTTAGTTTTTTTGTAGAGTCGGGGCTCACTATGTGGTCCAAGCTGGTATGAAACTCCTGACCTCAAGCAATCCTCCCGCCTTGGCCTCCCAAAGTGCTGGGATTACAGGCATGAGCCACTGTGCCCAGCCTCAGGGGAAGCTTCTTTGAGGAGGTGCCATTTAAGCAGAGACCCAAAAGATGAAAAGGATCAGCCACGGGAAGAATGCAGGGAAATTAGGGAGGGATCAGTGTTCCAAGGAGAGGGAACAGCAAGTTCAAAGGCCCAGAGGCAGAAAACAACTTGGTGTATCTCCTCAGGTGAAGGAGGGCCCTAGTGGCTGAGCTGAATGAGGGGAAAGTGGCAGAGATGAGAACAGAGCGCTGGACAGGTTCAGCCCATGCAGGACCTTGTAGCCATGAACTCCCTTGAACTGAGGTAACCTGTAGCTGGGACAATACTTACCAAATAACCATAAACATTTGCTCCCTTTCATATCCATACCCCAGTCTCCCCTGCAGTTAGGCTGGGGACACATGACTGGCTCTGGCCAGTGGATTTTACATGGTAGTGCTATCCATCACTTGCCGGACAAAGCAATTAGGAGCTAGTGCGCCTCTTCCATCACTCTTCTATCCTTCTTTTCCCCTGCCACAGTGCCCTTGGAGGCCGTGTGTTCCAGATGACATAGCCGGCCTCAAGAATGCAGAAGTCTGCCTGACCCACATTGGATTTCACATGAGTGAGAAATCAATCTTTGTTGAGCAAGTAGATTTCAAGGTTTCTTGGTTAGTGCAGCATAACTTAGCCTATACTGTTTAATGCATAATCTAAGCACATGTCCAAAACTTGCAACCCAAAGGAGCCTAGTTACAAAGGCTTAGAATACAGCAGGAGTTCAAGGACTGTTCATTTCACCCCAGCTCTTACCCTTCCTCTCAAAAAATTGAGGACTGTTTTAAATGCACAGCACATGCCCCTCTGTTCATTCTAACATCACTCCCAAGAGACCAATAGTGATGAAACCCCTGCTTTTTGCCAACGGTATAACTAATTCATGGAAGGAAAGGCAGGTGACCTGTCTTGAGCCACACAGCAGTAACTTTAAAAAACCTCACCGTCGTTTATGTTCTGAAGCTTCCCAGTATACAAGAAGAATAGACAGGGTGATGCCTTGACCCGTTTTTCATAGGGGGAATGTGAGACTTGATGCCACCCAGTGACCTACCCAAGGAGGTATGAAGGTCAATCAGACCTGAGTTCTCATCTCAGCCCCACTCTACTTACTAGCTCTGTAACTTTGGGCAAGTTACTTAATCTCTGAGGCTCAGTGTCCTCATCTACAAAATGAGGAAAATAAGAAATGCAAGAAAAGACACTTGCCTGGCACATATTAGGTGCTAAATATAAGTTATTACTAGAACCCAGATATCTGGACCCCTGGGGCCCGGGGGAGTCTTGGCCCCAAAGAGTGCCACCTCCAGTGGCAAGTCTCCAGTGGCCCCAGGGCCTGAATCCTATCCATGTTTCGTCATTCCCTAGTGGTTGGAAAAAAGGGGTGGATGTGAGGCAAACACACAAGCCCTGTCTGGACCCTGCAACAGCCCAGGAGAGGAAGGGTTCTTTCTCCTCTGTTTTTCATTTTAGGCAGCAGCTCAAAATTTCCCATTCAATGAGAGTCCCACTCCAGGAAGGAAATGACTTTGGCTGAAATGCCAAAACCAAAATCAGAAACTACCTGGGTTACACAACTGAGAAGAAAGTATATGGAAACTGTGAAACTTAAGACTCCCAGGAGCTGGGTGTGGTGGCTCAGGCCTGTAATCCTAGCACTCTGGGAAGCCGAGGTGAGAGGATCGTTTGAGCTCAGCAGTTTGAGACCAGCCTGAGCAAGAGCGAGACCCTGTTTCTACTAAAAATAGAAAAAATTAGCTGGGTGTGGTATACGCCTATAGTCCCAGCTACTGGGGAGGCTGAGACAGCAGGAGGATCGTTTGAGCCCAGGAGTTTGAGGTTGCTGTGAGCTAGGCTGACACTATAGCACTCTACTCAGGGCAACAGAGTAAGACTGTGTCTCAAAAAAAAAAAGACTCCCAGGAAGATGGTGGCAACAGACATGGGGATACAACATTGGTCACCTCCCAGATCGCTTCAGATTCCTGAAGCATCCTGCTCTCCCACTCAGTTGACATCTGGAACCTGACAGGCACCCAATTCCTCATGGGGTGGCTATCCAAAGGATGTACTCCCCAGGTGGAAGCCCTCCAACATCTTCCCTTCACTCCCAGGTGGAAGCAAATTCTTCACCATGGCTGCTCGGGCCTGACCAGCCTGACCCTTCCCTCTCCCCAGTCTTAGCCCACCACCGGGCTTCTGCACATGCGTGGGCCCTCACTTTGGTTGGCCCACTCATCCTTTAGCTGGAGGCTCAAGCTACACTTCCTCAGGGAAACCTCCCTGATGAGATCAAATCCTCCCATCTTCCTACCTGCCCTACCCACTCTCCCTGCACTTCCCCTTTGAGCACGCACACTGCGGTGGGTGGTGTGCATGTGAGTGATTATCTCATTAATATTTGTCTCCTTCACTTGACTGCAAGCTTCCTGAGGCCTGGGACCTCATCTCTGTTTTCGTGGCTGTGTACCAGCACCTAGCATATAGCAGGCACTCAGTAAATATATTTTTTTAGTTCATTACTAACTCTCTTGCCCAGCTTCTGAGTGTCTTAACTCGCTGTGGGGACAAGGGAGAATTTTACCTGACAGGTTGGCACACCTGGTGTCCAGCTTCCACCATCCCAGCTAGAGCCACCTGACCCCCCATCTAGAAGCACAGCCCCTAAGCCAGCCTTGGGTGGCAGTTAATCAGCTCTAGAGCTCAGCACTGATTATAGCCAATTCTCCTTTGACTGGGAGCCACAGCTGGGATACTTTGGCCTCTGCCTCAGTTCTTGCTCTAAAGAGCCCAAGATGCCAGCACATTAGGTCTGGAGCACAGCTCACAGTCCCCTCCTAAGCCTGGTAATCTGGAAAAGTCCCTCTCAGGAGAGGATTCTCATCTTCAAGCCCCTGGGGGATGGCTGGCCCTAGCTTGCAGGATCAGACTCTCCCGATGTCTCAACAGACGGGTGCTGCTCCTGGCCCCCAGGCTCTCCCTCATGGGCTCCTCTGAGATGCGCAGCAATTTCACCATGGTCGCTATTTCCCACAGCAGTGATTCCCAAAGTGTACTGGTTCCATAGGCATATTGATACATATCAAATGAAAAGGGGTTCCATGGTCAAACATAAATGAGAAACAATGGCCTAAATCGGTGTCTTTGCTGCAGGACTTATCGAAGCCTTGATATGCTGGTGTGCATTGTGAATCTCCAAAGGTAGAGGACTGTGATGAAGTATGCTGGGTTTCCCAAGTTTAGGTGTTCATGAATCCTTTGTCTGCAGTAGGGTATCTTGCTAGACTGCTCTTCTGAGGCACATGGTTTGGGAAATGCTATTCTAGACTATGACTGACCACTGCAGATGCCCTGAACATACATTACTTTCCCCATCATAATGAGGCATCTTTCAAATATGAAACAAAAGCAGCATTCCCCTTCTGTCTGGACCCAGACAGGGAGTCTTCAGCCCAGACCCAGCTCTTCCCTGCAGTTTCAGGAGATGTGACAACATCCACGGAGGACTACTTTACAACTGGTCTTTGTCAGAAGTTGGGAGGCGAAAGAGGAAACAAGAAGGTAAGAAAGAGCTTCATCTTACAAAGTGGAGCATCAAGAGAGATGCCTATAGCTAATGGAAGAACTACAAATGTAAGTATATTCATTAACACATTAACTGTCATGTGAGTTGTATTTAATTCACGCTAGTTTGAGACTGGGATCTTGTAAAACATATGAAGACTCAATTCTCCGAAACGAACTCAATAAGTATGTTGTGAGTCACATACAACTCAACTGGCGTGCAGTGTAAAAACTGATTCAAATGCCACATGGTTGCATATAACTCATGCACAGAAAACAATAAAAAAATCACAACTTTTTCATTAAATTAGAAAGGATCATTTTGTTTTCGAAGTTTTTTTGTTTTTTTTTTTTTCCGAGACAGAGTCTTGCTCTGTTGCCTGGGCTAGAGTGCCGTGGCATCATCCTAGCTCACAGCAACCTCAAACTCCTGGCCTTAAGCAATCCTTCTGCCTCAGCCTCCCGAGAAGCTGGGACTACAGGCAT
>NW_012134636.1:2151939-2155106 GCF_000956105.1 Propithecus coquereli | reverse complement strand
GGTCCATCAGATTGTCTACGCTTTTTTCCCCTCTCCCAGAAACTTTCTTTCCTTTTGGAATGTGAATTGACCAGTTCTGACCTACGTTAAGGAGGATTTATACCTTCTTTTGTCTGTATGGTTTTTTTTTTAATTGCTAGGTAAACATCTCTGTAGGAGAGATATTTATATGACTAACCTTAGGAACGGAGTTCATGTTACTCTAAGTGGCCGCCAGTTAGGCAAAAAGTTCCTGAGCAGACAGTAGGAGTACGAACTTCCCCCGCTGCCTCAAAAACAGACAGTACCAGATGCCTCCCGCCGTCAAGAAGAAAGAAGAAGCCAATTTCTGCTATCAATCCACTTTGTGAGAAACAGCAAAGCCAACACAAGTTTCTCAACTGTCTTCAGCTAACTGGGCTACGGTCATAGCCCCCGCCCCTCCTCAGCCTGCCCCAAAGAGCCAGAGTCTTGTGGCCTCAGCACCAGCGCCTCTCTGCTTCTGGCGCTGTGCCCTCGCTCTCCTCAGAGGCAGAATAAAAAAAACTTTGCACTTCTATCTATCCTAAACTTTGTCTGAGAAATCTTTCTCGCCCACGTATGGACTTCACACCCTAGCAGTGTGCTAAGAGATTCTCTAACTCTAAGGGGAGAAGTGACGACATTCTGAATGTTGATACCTGTATCTTCTTTTTCAGGGACCTCGATCAAAAGAGGTGAACTCCACTGGGGCTAGATATGGACAAGTGGAGATGTCAAAGGAACCTCTGTAAGAGGAACCTCTCTCAGACAACTCAAGTTGACCGAGAAGCCCCATGTGGGGGGCTCTGAAGAGTGCGCCTCAGCAGGAGGTAGTGGCATTAGCCTTCCCAATCACCCTTCCGCCTTCCTCAGTCCCACTGCCGACCCTCTGAAGAGGTTCTCTGCCAGAGTCCAGAGGCAAGAGTCAAGTTAAGAGTGCTGCCTCCTGTCCACTTTACGCTTTGGGTAGCTTTGAGGGAGGCTCCGGGGAAGCACGTTAAATTAGGAGGAAAGGCAGGGCAGGCTGAACAGAGGCCAGTAAGTGCAAGGTCAGACGCTTGGGGCTCAGAACTAAGATGGGTCTAGGCAGGATCTTTGGCTGTGACTACCAGAGTAGAAGTGATGAGAAGCCAAGAGACCAGAAGCTTCCAGCTTTTTCAGAGAACTGTATTGCCAAAGAAACCACAGGCCCGGTCTGATATAAGCCTGTGATGATTTGACACCTACAGTCCCTCTCAAGCCCCAAACCCACAGCAGTAGGAAGTGGGCTACGAAAGCCAAGCAGCCCTCAGTAAAGGCAGATTCTCTCCGGTTCCACTTCAGATGACGCCATCAAACAATGGACAAGGAAGCTCCACTCCCCCAGCCTCCTACAACAGAGCCAGAATCACAGAGAGCCAGGTACCAGAGCAGTGGTTCTCCAACCTTAAGGTGCATCAGAATCACCCAGGGGGTTGTTGAAACAGACGGCTGGAGTCTCTGAATCAGTAGATGAGCTGGGGCCCAATCATCGGCTCTCCTAACAAGCTCCCAGGTGATACTGCTTTTTAGGATGCTTTGAGAATCACAGATCCACAGAGAAGAACCAAGGGCTGCCAGATGGGCCAAACGGAGAACTTACTCCCCAGCGGGGAATGAGCTTTTACAATTGCTGCTCCGTGACATTTGTTGACTGCTACAGACAAGTAACTACCGCATGTTTCTCCTCTCAAATGGGAGTTTTCACTGTGGCTTCCTGTTCAGATTCCACCGAGGAATTCCAAATGTGTTGGGGGAGGGGGTGCGGATAACTGCTCTCCAGCTGAGAGGCACTGGATCATCAGGAGCTGGTAGGGAGGGCTGCGCGTCACCCACAGATCTCAGGCTCCAGTAAAGGAAGTGGCTGATTAGAACCCCAGGCCTGTCTCCCTTGGGGAAAGCAAGTTTTATGCTGCGAAGACAAGTGTATATGGATATTTGGGAGGCCAAAAGGAGAGGACTGTGGCAGAGACTGCTAATTATCCCTCCAATATTTATTTCCTCCTCTTCTAGGGTAATAGAAGCTTTAGCTGTGCGCATAACTTTCCAGCTAAAGATAACATTTCCCAGCCTCCCTTGCAGCCAGATGTGATCCTGCGACAAGATTCTGGCCAATGGCTTGTGAGGGGAAGGTGCTAGGGAACTTCCTGGTCATGCCCTTAAAAGAAAAGGAACATGCCCACCCCCTTCCCTCTTCATCCCTTCTTGCTGGCTGGAGTGTGCGTGTGGTGGCAGAGAGTGGCCATCTCAGATGAGTCGGGCTTGTGCCCAAGCTGGCAGGGCTACGGAAAAGAACGAACCAGGTCCTCAACACCATGGAGCTGCCATATCAGCCCAGGCTGGCCTGGCTGTCACAGGGAAGAGAAATAAATGTCCGTCTTATCTACACGGCTGCGGCTGCCCACTGCTAACAGCAGTAAGCCTGGACGGCTGACACAAGAGACTACCAGAAATGGCCAAGAGAATAAAAAGGGGCTGACGCGGGCAAGCAGATCTGTAGGGGCTAGGAATGTTACAAGCCTTCTGTACTAATTCATCCTGATTCTTACAACGTTCAATCCGTGACAAAGTAACGACGGCCTGGGCAATTCAGGCTAAGAAACCGTCAAGAAACCGACACTCACAGAACCAGCCGTTACACGATCAGACCAGGTGCAACTGCAGCCCACAATGTCAAGAGACTTTATGTAAACGCGGTCCCCAGTGTTCCCCAATCAAGCTTCCTTACGTGGAGGATTTTGTGGGGGTGGTTTTCAAGTACTATTGTATTCAAATCTGTTTTTTAAAGCCCTTTAAGAAGTGGTAGGCAGAAGTTAGGTTCTCAAACTGCCAGAGGCAGCTGAGCAAGTTAATGAAGGATTTTAAGCAAGTAAATGAAAAATAATGTTTAACTGATGTTACAATTAGGGAAGGGAAGAGGCTTTGACCAATTGCAATGATAAACTTAAAATACCTCTCACATGACCTCTATTGTCACCTCCAAGTGACAGGGATTTATAGCACCTTTTTTCCTAATTAAAAAAAAAGGCCAGGCCGGGTGTGGTGGCTCATGCCTGTAATCTTAGCACTCTGGGAGGCCGAGGCGGGCGGATTGTTTGAGCTCAGGAGTTCCAGACCAGCCTGAGCAAGAGCGAGACCCCGTCTCTACT
>NW_012134636.1:2150970-2151889 GCF_000956105.1 Propithecus coquereli | reverse complement strand
TGTATAAACTAAATACTCTTCTAGGAAGTTAGTGGACAATATTTAAATTGATAAATAGGAAAATAGCAATATAAGGACATTATTTAGAGATGGTACTCATGTGGCAGAGAATATCCACTCCCCCATCTTCCAACATTCTAGAAGTTTTAGATAGACGTATGGCTGCCTGGCTAACACCTGTATTTTCCAGCCTCCCTTGCAGCTAATTATGGTCATGTGACTATGTCCTAGTCAATAGAGCTTAGTGAAATGATAAGTGTCTCTTCCATATTGTCCCCTTAAAAGGAAAGCGTCCTCTCCTGCCTGCTGGCTGGAACGTGGACACGGCAGTAGGAGCAGGAGCAAGTCTCTCAAACCACAAGATGGAAGCCACATGTCAAGGACAGCACGATAATAAAACAGAAGGCGCCTGAATCCCTGACACTGTGGCTCCACCGCGTCAGCCCCGGATTGCTCACGCTTACATTGCTAATTGAAACAAACTTTCTTTTGGCTTAAGCTGCTATTATTTTGGCCCTTTTATAACAGCCAAACCAGTGTAATAATTAATACAAAATTTGGTGCCAGAAGTAGAGTTCCACGTAGTAAGGACCCAAAAAAGTTGGTAAAACTGTCACTTACAATACTTGCATGGCAGTCCGTGAACGTGAGGGTATGAAATGCATACGCTGGCAGTGGCGGGAGAGGGTGAGAAAGAATTCTCAGACAATGATTAGGATATACAGAAGTAACAGTTCATTTTCCTGAGAAAGAAAGGAGGAGGGAGAGAAAAAGAGAGAGAGGACACAGCGCCAGAAATAAAGAGAGGCGCTGGCACTGAGGCCGAGGGACTCTGACTCTTTACTGGGGCGGGCTGAGGAGGGGTAAGGTGGGGGGTATGACTGCAGCCCAATTAGAAGACCCCTGAGAAACTGTTGTG
>NW_012134636.1:2146333-2147275 GCF_000956105.1 Propithecus coquereli | reverse complement strand
AAAAAAAAAAAAGGCTAGGCACAGTGGCTCACACCTGTAATCCCAGCACTCTGGGCGGCCTAGACGGGAGGATTGCTTGAGTTAGGAGTTCGAGACCAGCCTAAGCAATAATGAGACCCCTATCTCTACAAAAAATAGAAAAATCAGCCAGGTGTGGTGGCACGCACCTATAGTCCCAGGTACGCGGGAGGCTGAAGCAGGAGGATTGCTTGAGCCCAGGAGTTTAAAGTTATAGGGAGCTATGATGATGCCACTGCACTCTAGCCCAGGTGACAGAGCGAGACTCTGTCTCAAAAACGAAACAAAAAAACCAGAAGATGCAGAAAGGAGAAGTGCCTTGCCTGAGGACTCAAACCCATAGTAAAACACAACCAGATCCCCAAAACAGAACAGCCAGGGGATCTGCGGATGTGGAAACCAGACCTAATCTCTCTTCCTCAGGCAGTTTGGATCAACAGGGCTAAGGGGAAGAGAAAAGAGGTTTAGTGAACAAGAGCGAAGGGTGGTGGTGGTGAGAAGAGGAGAGCTGGATCTCAGTAAAGTTCTAAGCAGAACAGAGGCTGATGGGCAAAACATCACTAGTGTTTCCTGGAAGCCCAAAGACTGCATTCAGTAGCAAGTGATGCAGTTGAAGTCCCCATGTGAATGCTATGCAGACACACCTAGGTGTGACCTCCATCTCCCTAGCACCAGACATGTGCCCATGGGCAAGTCCCTTAACCATTCTTGGCCTGGTTCCTCAGTTGGAGAAGGGAATCCTTAGAGCAGACCCTCCAGGGGCTGTTGGGAGGGGCCAAGCACTGAGCAGAGGAGCCAGCACCTCTAAAGTGCTCATGCAGTGCTCACACCTGTTATCCCAGCACTCTGGGAGGCTGAGGTGGGAGAATCGCTTGAGGCCAGGAGTTCAAGACCAGCTTGGGCAACATAGTGAGACCCCGTCTC
>NW_012134636.1:2124639-2136598 GCF_000956105.1 Propithecus coquereli | reverse complement strand
GTGCCAGGTTCTGGGGCCGCAGCCAAGCTGGGCAGGTCACATCAACCGACCCAAATGCCACGTGGTACTAGTGGTAATGGGGGGCAAAGGACCCACGACTGTCCAGAGGGGGCTCTGTGTGTCACCCAGCCCAACCCACTTCCTGGACATAGATGGGGTCATGAGGTCTGAGGCCCAGGGAAAGGAAGGGACTTGCCGGGGATCCCAGACCAAGGGCTGAGCCGGCCTGGAGCGCAGGCCTGCTGCCTCCCCCCTGCGCTGTAAAACCACCAGGCACCTGGCTGACCACAGTGAACACCTGGCCTTCGGGTGTCAACCTCAGCAACAGAGAGAAGCTCGCTCAAAGAAAATGGTATTTCCCAAGGCAGGGAAGTAAAAGAAAAAAAAAAAATGATATTTACTCAGGAATAGGGCCTTGCAAAAAAAGAAAAAAAATAGGGCATTGCAATGGGGATACACATGCCAAGGTAAACTATGTGTGTATTCAGGGAGGTTTTTTTTCAAGGAAAATAAGGAGGATGACATAATTATTTTGAGATAATTACCTTGGCTATGAAGATCAATAATGGGTGATGCCAGTCTGAGGCTGGACAGGTAGTTGCTGGGCAGATGTCCTCACAGGAGTATTTTTTATGCAAGTTTGTGATGGCCTTTGTGCATGGTTGCAGTTTTTGTAGAGTCTTTTGTGATAGTTTTTGTTATCGGCCATTTATGCACAAGAACCCTTCTCATCATGGCCTTCCCTGGCTCTGTTTCTCAGGGTTTTTTTTGTTTGTTTTTTTTTAACACAAGTTAAAATCATTTTGATTCTGACAACTTTCACAGTGGGGACATGAGAAGAGGGATGACGGTCTGACAAGATTCAGGAGAACGGGCAGGGAGGGGCTTTGGTCGGTTCCAGAAGAGCAGGGAGGCTGTGGACTGCGCAGATCACCCTCCCCAGTCTGAGAAGGAGGGTGAGCTCTGAGGGCTTGGGGAAGATGGCCAGATGGGGCTGGGGACACAAGTCTGGGGGGAGGCCGTGACAGAGAGGTGCCACCTCTTGATTTATAGAGCACTCTACTGGGGGCATGGGGAGGAGTGGTTGCACCCGTGCAGTGACAGGCCCGGCTGGAGTCTCCTGCTGCATCGTGACTCCCATCGTGAGCAGCACCCTCCCCCTTCCCTGCCCCACACGGGAGGGGAGGAGATGGCCCAGCGCGGTCTGCCCCATGGTGCCCCCAAAAGCCCAGCCTGGGCGGCAGCTCCAGATCCTCCCACCTGCAGGGCCACCTCAGCACCATTTGTCTCTGCGTGTGTGCTCGATGAGTCCCCACCCCTCAGTCCCTCGCTCTAAGTCCCTCCTTACAAAAGCCCTCCTTGATTTCAGAAGGCCTGAGGGATAGCCAGGCAGGTGCTGAACCTGGTCTGTTGGTCCAGCCAGGTTATTCTCAGCTCAGGAACCCCAGACAGGACAGCTCCAGGCCTCTGTGGCTCTGAAGGCCCTGCCCTCTGCCCCCCACCGCACCTGGGCTCTTTGGGGCCTTTGCACATGCCAGTACCTCTCCCCAGGCTCTCTTACCCCAGCTTTTCATGTGGCTGTCTCCCTTCTGTTCCTCCAGTTTCCCCTCCTCAGAGTGGCCTTCCCTGACCACTCTGTCCTAGGATGCTCCCCAACCTGGTCACTTTATTCTACTGGCCCATTTCTTTAACTTGTCTATTTATTTTCACTTGTTTTCCTGTCTATTAACTGTCTGCTCACAGGACTATGTTCCCCATGAGGGCAGAGGACCTGTTGCTTTGCCCACACTGCAAACCTTTCAGAACTTAGGACAGCACCAGGCACTGGGCTCAGGAAGTACCTGGAAAGACTGGCTACCTGTGCCCCACTGCCTCTTTGGGGACGTAGGGAGGGGTGGGAGCAACCGGGCCCCTCATCTTCACTACCTTCTGCTGAACACAGGCTGCAGGCTGGGCACTCGTCATGCCACTCCTTTGGTTTCACAGCCGCCTTTCGAGGTTGGGAGGTACTGTCACCAGCTAAACACATCCCCACCATGGTTGTATTCTCTGACAGGAGCTTAATTTGGTAAAACTGGTATCAATATCAATCGAAACTTAAAATACACAAACCTTCAGCCTAGCCACCCCAATACCAGAAAGTCATCCTACAGCTGTACTTACACATGTGCAAAAATAGGGTATGTAATTCCAAGGGTGAGTGTCATGACACTGTATAGAAGAGAAAAATGCTAGAAGTAACCTAAACACTGATCAGTAGGGAGCAAGTTAATAAATCATAGTACATCTGTCAAAGGAATACAACACAGCTGTTAAAAACCATGTGTCAATATGAAACAATCTCCAAAAACCTAATGGTAGGAGGGAAAAAAGTGTGCAACAGTGTGCACGACGCGCTACTCTCTGCATTAAAAAGGGGTTGCGGGTGCATAATGTGCTTGTCCATGCAAAGAAAATTCCTAGTAAGACACAGAGATTGTTAACAATCATTACTTCTTGGGATGTAAAACGGGAAAACAGGATGACGATGTGAATCATTTTCACTGTAGGATTTGTTGAATTTTTATGTCATAGCTATTGGGTTTTTAAGAAATGTTTTATTATTTTTGGAATAGATAACTCACATTTATTGCAGGGGGTGGGCTTTTTCCCCAAAAAGAATATCATTATGATATTTAAAATAGGGGGTTTTTTTGTTATTATGATTAAGTGTAGAGTTTACTGGAGCCCAAAGCTTGAGGATGGCCGCCCAGGAGCATAGATGCAAGTTGTGCTGAATATATACTCCCAATAACCCAAATTTAAAAGGTATGAAGGGATTTATAGTAAAGCTTGCCTCCAACACCTTGTTCCCTGGCCACCCAATTCCTCTCCCCACAGGTAACCACTGTTACCAGTTTCTTAGGTGCATAATAAACTCATTCATTAAAATTTTTTTAAAAAGTAAAAGATTAAAAAAGGTTTTAAGGCCAGAGAGTGCAGCTCATGCCAGAACAGCTCAGGAGCATGACAGGGCCCCGCCAGGGGAGCCCAGGGTTACTCACAGTTGAGGACGATCTGGGCGGCTCGGTAGAGCTCCAGGTGGCACAGGAGGTCCACGAGCTGCTGGACGGTGGCCTGCCGCATGCCCCACCACCACAGCAGCTCCCGCGTGATGCTCGTGCCCTGCACCCGCTCCAAGGATTTGATCTTCCGCAGCTGGGTCAGATCTGTGATCACGTAGGAGGCTAGCGGGCAAGTGAGAGAGGACTCTGCTTAGAGTTGGAGAGGCGGTCTGGCCAGCAGAGAGAGGGTCCCCACGCTAGCCCGGCTTTGTCCAGGACATCCTCCCCACTCACCCCCCATACTGGAAATGCCATGGTTAGCTGAAGTCCACAGGTGGCCCCGAGTTATAACATGACACTGAGTCTATCGAATACCCACAGGAACTGGCACATGAACATAAATATCAACTTAGCTGCCACAGGAGACAGGGGAGAAAGACCACAGGACGACAGGCTAAGCCTTGAGCTTTACTGCGTCTTTGCAATGGGCAGTCCTTTCGCCAGTGGGAGCCTCAGGGGGTAACAGAACTCTGCCTGCCTCCTCTTCTAGAATGGAAAACCCCACATAGGAAGGGGGTTTTACCTGTGTCATTCGCTGCCACAGGCCCAGAACCGAGAACAGTGCCTGGGCTGACAGCAGGGGTGGGGCCAGCGCAAGGCTGAGGCAAGGAAGGCCCCTGGGAGCAAAATGTGAGGAGGTGCACACACTGTAAGGGCCCCCCTGCATCTGCAGGACCCCAAGAATAAGGGCCTCCTTCCGTTTTGCCCCGGGCAGCTCACTCTCCTTGGCTAAGCCCCTGCCCTGCTGGGGGGAATTCAGTAAGTACATAATAAACGAATGGATGAATGAATCCATGCCCCACTGTCCTCCCAGAACTGTTATAAGGATCAAGACAGCCCGTGGATACAAAAGCGCTTTGCCAATTCTGAAGTACTAGACAAAATTTGCAAGGAACTACTGTTGGCAATAATAAAAATAGTGCATTCTTCCTTTTCATATTTTACCACAAAATTAATTACAGTTCACTAAAGAGAACATGGGAAATACAGGGGGAAAAAAAGTTACACAGCTTCCTGCCACCCTCCTGAGCCACTAGGGTACTTCCCCTTTCCAAAAGTCACCACTCTACATCCGTGTGACTCTGGACATGGTTCTTGCCAGACTGGAGGCAAAATTTTGCCTCCTACTCTTATCGTCACTATACCACACGCATTTTCTCACTTGTTGCAGCTCTTCATAAGTGGCGTTTCAAGGCCAATATTCCACTGAGTTGACTGAAGTGAGGGAGGCATTTTTTTAAAACTAGGAATAAAGTAATCAAGCTTCAGTTCCAGGACTTCAGAAGTCACGTCGAGGGAATGGATGTGAACATCGAGTCACTCACTCGCTCACTCAGCAAAGCATTACTAAGGCCGCCCGTGTGCTGGGCTGGGACAAGCTCTCGCGACTGTGTTGAGTAACCTAAAATTCCACGGAGCCTTTCTGCCTGGAAAACACAAACACAGGTGGGCCGGGTGGGGCAAGGTGACGCAAGAGATGAAGCCCAGGACCACATAATGAAGACCCGCCACTAAATGCCGGGCTTCAGAGTTTGGACTTGACCCTAAGAGCCCCAGGGGACCACAGAAGACTTCAGAGCCAGGGAGTAATGTGATCAGATTGCAGAAGTCCCCTCCCCTCTGGATGGAATGGGCTTGCGACAGCTTCCTGTAGACAGAAAGCCTCCAGAAGAAGTGCCCCGCTGGGAATGGAAAGTTCCTGAGTTGCAACTTTAGTCACTGGAAACCCCAGACCAGGCTCCTGGTCAGTGGGCAGTGAAGTCAGCCTGGTCAGGGGCCGCTTCCAGCAGTGCAGAGAAGAGCAGAGGGAAGAGGAAGGAACACCCCTTCTTCACAATACTCCCGCTGGACCCGACTGCGCTATGATTCATCCGCATACACCTCCCACCCTTGGGAGGCAGCATGATGTAATGGGAAAAACAGAAGCCCAGGGCTGCCGCTGGTGGCCAGTGGCAGTGGGAACTCAGCCAACGCCCTGACCCTGCGTGGGCTGAACTTTCCTTGCTCGCGCAATGCAGGAGAAATAGGAATTAAAGTGTGAGGTGCCTTCCAGTTTGGACATTTTAGTTCCATGAAAGTGACATATCTTAAACTATTGACCCATCAGCATTTCACCAGACCCTTTAAACAGGGTCAAGACAAGATAGAGATCTTGGGGGATGAGTCACCCCTGAGGGCTCCTGCCAAGTCCACAGCTCTTTCCTTAGCACAGGTGAGTAATACCTGGTCATTGTAGAACATCTGGAAAACAAGGAAATCAAAGTCCCTGTGATCATTTCTCTTGGAAGATCCCAAGAAAACCACTGGTTATATTTTGGCATCTAATATTCCAGACTTTGTTCCACAGATATAAAAACATGTGCGTACATGGTGGTTCAGAGGCCAGATCTTGGGATTCGGGGCCTGAGTTCAAATCCTGTCTCTGCTGCTTGCTTGCTGTGCTTTTGCAGAAGGCCCTTCACCTCTCCCTGAGCCTCGGTTTCCTTATCTTTCAAACAAGGATGACAGCAGCACCTGCCTCAGAGGTCGTCGTCGTGAGGATTAGATGAGTTATATGTACAGAAGCACTTGGAACAGTGCTTAGCATACAATAAACGTGATATACATGTTAGCCGTAAGTGTTAAACTATGTACATTCTATGAAAACCTGCTTTTATCCCTGATGGTTAAGAGCACGTGGAGACTATCACTCCAAGATCCTGAATCCTGCAGGAGTTCACCTAAGGCAGCACAAAACCTTGCCCATCTTCAAAGTCCTCCAAAGCAGGGACAGAACAGCTTCCTAAAATGACCTGTTCTACGGTCAACTGTTCTTTCTCTAATCAGACTCCTCCCTGGGCGGGGGGGAGGGGAAAAGCCCTAAGGACCTTTACAACCGTCCTGCCCCCTAAGCCGCTCAGCAACTCTGCGAGGGTGTTATTACAAATGAGGAAACTCAAGGCTCAGAGATCGGCAGTCACTTGCCTGACGTCACACAGCCGGGCAGGGGCTGAGCAGGGCTGTGCGCATTGGCCAGCACATGCGTGAGTGAAGGGGGCGATGGGGAGCAGGCCAACAAAGGAGCCCCTGCCCCAAGCCCCTCTGCACACACCTCAGTGGGTGAAGGTGTGAGAATCCCATTTCGCATGGGCTCAAACAGACTCCAGTGGACACAGCTGCGGCCACAGAGAAATGAACAAGAGGCAGCCAGACCATCTGCTGACAAATGTTAAATCCAAAAGAGCATGCCTGCTTGTGGCAGGGGGGTTTTCTGAATCATTTTAGACTTCTTCCCACACCCCCACTCTCTCCCTCCCAGAACCACAACCAGCTGTGAAGAACCATCTTTTTCTAAAATGACCCGCAAAAGCCAGGACGTTCTAGGGCCGGTGGGACAATCACAATCACTCCTTCGGAGGAAACCAGAGAGCATGGGGACTGGCGGCACAGCAGCCTCCCAGGCCTGAGGCCTCCGACCCAGCGTGGGAAGTGCGCTGACCATGGCTCCAAGCCGGCTCTGCATGGTGGGATATGGACACGGCCGTGTCCTCACCACTCCCACGCCTTCAGCCCATCGTCCCACAAGTGGTCGCTGAGCGCCTGCCCAGTGCCAGACGCTGTTCCAGGCTCTGGGAATCCAGGAGTGAACCAGACTGGTCAGGCCCCTGCCCTCATGGCATTTACATTCTACAGGGAGAGACGGCTGGAAACAAAGAAGGAACAAGGTAACATCAGAGCTCTTTAAGTGGAATGAAGGAAATGAAACACGGTGAGGGACCAGCGAGGAAGAGTGGGCAGGAAAGGCCTCTCAGCCTCTCAAACAACATGGCATGGGAGCCGGCCTGAAGGACTGTGGTAGACTGAACTATGCCCCCGCCCCCAAGACATCCACGTGCTAAGCTCCAAGAGCTGCGACTATGGTACCTTACATGGCAAAAGGGACCTTGCAGATGGGATTAAATTGAGGATTTTGAGATGAGGAGATTATCCTAGAGTACCCGGGTCAGGCCAAGGTACCAGGGAGTACCTTGCGCCAGGGAGGTAGAAGCGTAAGATTGAGAGAAGAGGCAATGGCAGAAGCAGGGGTCAGAGCGAAGGGTTTGAAGATGGAGGAAGAGGTCACCAGCCAAGGGATGCAGAAGGTCTCTCAGGGCTGGTCAAGGCACGAAAACGGATTCTCCCCTAGACCTTCCTTGATATTAGGACTTCTGACCTCCAGAATTGTAGGATAATGTGCTGTGTGCTGTTTTAAGCCACTACATTTGTGGTAATTTGTCAAGGCAGCAAGAGGAAGCTAATACAGACCAGCCAGCCAGCCATGGGGAACAGAGGGGTAGAAGGTCCCAGGCAGAAGGAACAGAAGGAACAGCCAGTACAAAGGCCCTGAGTCTGGCCCAAGGATCCTGGCCAGTACGGCTGGAGCAGGGTAGGCGAGACAGGGTGTGGAAGGAGAGGTGGTCCAACAGGTCCATAGGGGTCGGATCTATGTCAGAACTGGCAGGCCTGGTGAGGAGTTCACAACATATCCTCAATTACAGTGGAAACTTCTCTGGACTATGAGCAACCCTGATGTCTCCGAAGCCTACAAAGTCAGAGATGTGTCCAAGAAAGATATACAAATGGCAATAAGCACGTGAAAAGATGCTCAACAGCATTAGTCATTAGAGAAATGCAAATAAAAACCACAGTGAGATGCCACTTCACACCTGCTCAGCTAGAATCAAAAAGATGACAATAACATATGTTGACAAGGATGTGGAGAAATTGTAACCCTCATATATTGCTGGTTCAGCCACTGTGGAAAATGGTCTGACAGCTCCTCAGATGGTTAAACGTAAGAGTTACCATATGACCCAGCAATTCCACTCCTAGGTGTATACCCAGGGGAAATGAAAACATACGTCCACATGTTAGGTAGGCAGTTAGGATCTCCAGCTCTTCTGGGGACAAGGGTGCCCTGCTCTGGTGCTGTCTGGAGCAATTGCTCCACCTGGGAAGAAGGATAGGGCAGGCACTCCGTTTAGGTGTCGCCCCACCCTTAATCCTATACTGAGCAACTGCTACACCTGGGGAAGAAGGGAATGCTTTATCACGTCTGGGAATGCCACAGCCCAGGCCTGACAGGATTTAGAAACACCTGTTGATCATTTGATGACTATCCCCCACCTTCCAAGAGCCCGCCCCTGGACTGGACTAATAAAAGGAAACAATCCGAGAAGTCAGGGAGAGAGTGAGTTGGTCTCTTTCCACTCTCCAAGACAGTTTCATTTTGTTCTACAAGAAAGAGCTGCTCTTGTGAAACTGTTTCCTGCTTGGGGTTACTCCATCATATTGGCCTTGCTGGTGATTTTTCCAAGATCATAGTCTGGACTTGACACTTCAGTGTGTTTGGTCATTCTTTGGCCAAGAGCACGCCAAGAATCGAGGGCAGACGGCCATCCTGACACACACACAAAAACTTGCACACAAATGTTCAGAGCAGCATTATTCATGATAGCCAAAAAGTGGAAACAACCCAACGTCCATCAACTGATGAGTGAATAAATAAAATGTGGTATATCCATACAATGAAATATTACTCAGAATAAAAAGAAATGAAGTTCTGATGCATGCCACAACATGGATGAACCTTGAAAACATTATGCTACATGAAAGAAGTCACAGAGGACCGCATATTGTATGATTCCATTTATATGACAGGTCTGGAATAGGCAATGCCTACAGCTGGGGGAATTGCGGGAAGAAGTTGGGATTGACACTTAAGGGGTACAGAGTTTCTTTTTGGGGAAATGAAAATGTTCTAAGGTTGTGGAGATGTATGCACAACACCGAATATACTAAATGCTGTTGAATTGTATACTTCAAGTGAATTGTACGGTATGTGAATTATATCTCAAAAAAGCTGTTTTGTTTTTTTTTAAAGTCATAGGTGTGTCTTCCAAATTAATTTCCTAGGAACAGTTGTCCTGGCATTTGCAATTGAAGGCTGGGCCAATATGGAAAAAATGAGAACAAGTCCCACACACACTGCCAGGAAACATGTAAAGTCGCAGATCATCCAAGCAATGGGACACAGTACAGTCTAGAAAATCAGGTGGCAACAGACATTCTCATGGGTCTCTAAGCCTCTGACAGAGCCCTGTTACCAGGGACTGCCTCTAAGAGGGGGAACAGGGAGGCTGAGGACCAGGCGGGGGGGATATACTTCTGTTCTCCCCATCCTAGGTGTATTATCTACATCATTTCATCTATTACTTTTTCGATTAGTTAATAAATATACACATTGAAAATAAAAACCTGAACCCTTGATACTAAAGAATATTGCCTGACAAGGGGAAATGATTGTGACATATTTTAAGTGGGGGAAAAAACCAAGCTATCATACACACAAATATCTTTAGGGAAAAGATTAGAAGGCATGACATACCGAGCACTCTGCTGGCACACAATAAGAAGCCAATAGACCGGGTGCGGTGGCTCACGCCTGTAATCCTAGCTCTCTGGGAGGCCGAGGCGGGCGGATTGCTTGAGCTCAAGAGTTCGAGACCAGCCTGAGTAAGAGCGAGACCCCGTCTCTACTAAAATTAGAAAGAAATTAATTGAACAACTAAAAATATATAGAAAAAATTAGCCGGGCATGGTGGCGCATGCCTGTAGTCCCAGCTACTCAGGAGGCTGAGGCAGAAGGATCGCTTGAGCCCAGGAGTTTGAGGTTGCTGTGAGCTAGGATGACGCCACGGCACTCTGTTATTGGCACCCAAATATTAAGAACAGTTATTGCTGAGTGGTAGAATCTAAGCTAATCTTCTTGCTGTTGTTTGTTTCCCAGAGTATTTTGTGCTAAGCACACATTATTTTTGTTACTACAAGGTTAAAACAAGGTTTCTGAACCTCAGAATGTTGGAACAGACAATTATCTGGGGTGGGGGATGTCCTGTGCCTTGTAGGATATTTAGCAACATCCCTGGTGTCTACTTACTACATGCTTCAAGTTAGAACAACCAAAAGTGTCTCCAAACATTGGCAAATGTCCCCCAGGGGGCAAAATTGCCTGTGATTGAGAACCACTTAGTTAAAATATACATTTGCTCCAATTGGATGGATAACACATACATGTTCATTTTTTTATTTTTTAAATTGTACGTATATATTATATACTCTTGTACAAATGGTATATTTCTTAACTAACACTTTAATAAAAATATACATTATTTTAAAAGTGGCACTAATTACGCTGACTTAAACCATAAAACTAAGAATGATAATTAACACTTATTTATGACTTGTAAGAATATCTAGAATGTATCTATCTTGTAAGAATATGTTGTGCTTTTTATATTTTCATTCCTCACAACAACTTTATGAAGAAGCATAATTAACATCCCGAGTTTACAGATTAAGCAGTTGAGGCTCAGAGAGGCTAAGAAACTGGCCCAAAGTCACACAGCTAGAAGGTGGTGGAGCCTGGAATGCAGATTTCCCTTGGGAATCTGAGACCACACCTGCGGCCTCCACCTAGATGCCATGACCCTCTCAGCCAATCATCAGGCGCAAACAACCAAAACACCTCAAGGAATTACAATGTAGTGAGGCCCCGTGGAGCCAGATGGCTTGGGTTCAAATCCCCCTCTGCCACTTAGCCGCGCCATTCCACCTGAGCAAATTGCTCTACCGCGTCTGTAAAATGGGGGAAGTCTGCATTTCATAGGCTGTTCGGGGGATTAAAGTAGGTATAAACGGGGCCTGTCACAGAGTAAGCGCCCGTAACTGCGGGTTGCCACTGTTAACCAGTTTCACCGTAAACAGTACGGCAAAGTAGAGGCGGACAGATAGCTCCCAACGGGAATCTTCAAGAACCACACAACACTTTCGAGATGATTAAACTGAGGTCCAGAACTGGACGGCGGCGAGCCCCCGGTCGGGAACTCTCAGCACACACGCCCCTGGGATCAGTACCCACTGAGTCCCGGAGCGGGCTTGGCGGCCAGCTCAAAGCAGGATCGCTGCGGGGGCCGGGCGCCCTGGCCCTGCCGGGCCCCACTCACCGAACTGCATCCAGTCCCACTCGCTGAGCGTGTCCATGTTTCGGCACAGGTCGTCCAGCACCCAGGAGGGCAGCTGGTAGATGTAGCAGGCCATAGCGGGGCTGCGCGGGGAACTGAGTCGCACGCAGCGGGCCCGGCTTCTCCTGCCCGAGGTGGGCCGTCCTCACCGGCGGGCTGCGCCGTCCGGGAAGTGGGCGGGGCGGCGGGCTACCACTGCCCCCCAGCGGCCGCGGGCGGCGGGACGCAGAGCGGCGAGCTCAACCCCAGCGGCTGGGGGACCCGAAGGAGGGTCACAACTGCGAGGAGAAACTGAGGCCCAGAAAGGAGAAGGAACGCGGCAATTCCGCGGCAGTCGCGGGAGGCCTTGTGACCCCTTCCAGTGCTTTTGGCACTACATCATATATAATGCATGCATCAGATCCTCTATTAATTACCTATTGTAGCGGGCTCCGTGGCTCACGCCTGCGATCCCAGCACTTTGGGAGGCCCAGGCAGGAGTTGAGGCCAGGAGTTCCAGACTAGCCTGGGCAAAATTGAATTACTAAATAGGGTAGGAGGAATAGAATTTACACTAATAATAGCTAGTATGCATTAAGCATTTACAGTGTGCAGGCTTTACCTGGGTTACTTGTTCCTTAACAATCACCCTGTTAGGCTGGGCGCGGTGGCTCACACCTGTAATCCTAGCTTTCTGGGAGGCCGAGGCGGGAGGAGAGCTGGAGCTCAGGGGTTCAACACCAGCCTGAGCACACTGAGACCCCGTCTCTACCGAATAAAAAAGAAAAAAAATTTTAAAACACAAAACCACAAAACCCAGCCAGGCGTTGTGGC
>NW_012134636.1:2115732-2121242 GCF_000956105.1 Propithecus coquereli | reverse complement strand
GCGCCCGGCCTGATTTCACTGTTTTAAACCTACCAACAGCCTGCCAAAGTATCCTTTCCCATTACTGTGCTCTCACTTAGTGATGCCAACTCAGATAGGATACCAGGGTGATAGGTGGTCTTTCAGACTAAGGTGAGAAAGTTGACTAACTAGGAGGGGGAGAAAATGCACACAGACTAGGCAGGTACGTTTCACAGACATATCACATCCAACACCGATTCTCCAAACCTCCACATCTCAGTTTAAAAAATTACTGTTCCCTACTTTCATCACACCTTTCTCATTTTGTAGTTGAACATATTTGTTTTCTTGTTTACTCTCTTTCACCATAAGAATATAAGCTCCATAAGAGTAGGGATCAACTGCCTGTTTCAGACTGTACTATATTTTCTGTGTCTAGAACAGCACCTGGTACATTGTAGGCGTTCAATAAATGTTGAACACAGATGGCACTAATTTGAAGTTCCTATAATCCTAGCACTCTGGGAGGCCGAAGGGGGAGGATTGGTTGAGCTCAGGAATTCGAGACCGGCCTAAGCAATAGCAAGACCCTGTCTCTACTAAAAGTAGAAAAATTAGCTGGCCAACTAAAACTAGAAATAAAAAATTAGCCGGGCGCCGTGGCGCACACTTGTATTCCCAGCTACTTGGGAGGCTGAGGCAGGAGGATCGCTTGAGCCCAGGAGTTTGAGGTTGCTGTGAGCTACGCTGATGCCGCCATGGCACTCTACCAAGAGTGACTGAGAGAGACCCTGTCTCAAAAAAAAAAATAATTTCAAGTTCCTGTGCTTTCACCTGCACCATGCTGTCTTGCAATTCCACTGTATGCCCAGAATGTGCCTACCTTTACTCTCCCTCTCGCAAGGCTCAATTCATCTCTACCCTATCCTTTTTAATGGCTTACTTAGAAGTACCACGCTTTATTTGGCCAATCTCCTATCAATGTACATTTATTTCCTGTACTGGGGTCTGTTCCAGAGAGATCTGCTTTCTGCACCTATAGAAGGGGCAAATGTCCTAAAGTTTGTCAAGGAAAACCATATACCAGTACATGGAAAACTCCTGCCCCAGGGACACACCAGAGCACCCTCAAAATTACTCCCTGGGCACGGTGTCCTGCACCTGTAGTCCCAGCTACTCAGGAAGCTGAGGCAGGAGGATTGCTTGAGCCCAGGGGTTCATGTCCAGCCTTGGCAACATAGTGAGAGCCCATCTCAAAACAAAACAAAAAATCCTCCCTACTCCCTGTAGCTGTTCCAGGACAGGATAATCCAGGCCTGATGTAACAACCCTCATCACTAATACCTATCTGATGTTTCTGAGCACTGGATAACTACAGCATGTTCTCAAAATTCTTGGGTTTGGCCTAGGTCATGATCAGCCTTCTACTAGTGAAGAATTGTTACCTCACATCACTCCCTATCAAATGAACTGTTAAACTATCCTTTGTTCAATTAAATCCCCTTCACAGTTCAGTGTGACTTCCTCTGGGCCTTTCAGTAATCATGGCTATTGTTATTAACATTTGTGGGCCCAGCCCCAGGCTTCTAGGACTTTCAACTTTTCCCAATCAGAACAAAACAATCTAGTACGTTTTCTACTTGATGGACAGGGAGAGAACCTATCGTTATTTGTTTGTATGTTAAGCAGACTTATACGCTCCTGAGTTTTCGTGTTTTGAATTCTGGAAACAAGTTTTGTGGGTTTTTCTGTCTCGCATATCCAGTGTGCTATTGCCCAGTTCTTCTGGTGACGATCACAAGTATATCTAATGTTTCTGTGATCTGCCAATGGACTACCGGGTGTGTGGTAAGGAGCAGGGGCAGGAAAATGTTTTGTTGGGCAGGTGGGGGCGGGGGAGTATAGGTGTGCCGACAGAAAAGGAAAATAAAAGTTGGATATCCCTTATCCAAAATGCTTGGGACCAGAGGTATTTAAGATTTCAGATTTTTCAGATTTGGGAATGTATACATATACATAATGAGATATCTTGGGGATGGGACCTACGTGTAAACACAGATTCATTTACGGTTCCTGTACGCCTTATACACATAGCCTGTAGGTAATTTAAAATAATATTTTTAGTAATTTTGTGCATGAAACGAAGTTTGTGTACATTGTGGAATTTTCTACCTGTGATGTCATGTCGGTGCTCTAAAAGTTCTGGGTTTTGGAGCATTTTGGATTTCATATTTTTGCATTAGGGATACTCAACCTGTATTGAAGGGGTATCTGGCAGCCCAGTGACTGGCAGAGAGTGGGACTGAGAGGTGCTAAGAATGGGATACAGAGACCAAATGTGAAAGTGACTAAAAAAATTCACATCAGTGTTCACACTTTAAGAGCTTCATATTATCGACACTGATACCTATTTCACATCCTTAATGCAGTGATTTCTAGCCCAGTGCCCTTTTACTCTCAACGTAATGGCTGGTGAAATATTAGCCACTTACCTTTTTTGGTTGTTTTCATGGGAAAAAATTTTGTTCCCAATGTGAATGTTTTCTTCTTAATATTTCTCTGTGGTTTAGAATTTTTTTACAGTGACATTTCATTTCTGTAAGAAACATAAAGCTAGAAGAGACAATGTTAATTAAAAAAAATCAGGGTTGGAAAGAGAGGAGACTTAGAATGAGGCTAGTTGCTTATGTTTGCTATCCCATCCCCACCCTAAGCTTTCAAAACTCTGAGAGAAAAGCCTGGTTAAAACACCACAACACACCCTATCTATTCCTTTACACAGCACCATTTAATGTATTAAAGAACAGCTTTTTTTAAAACTCAAAATAGGAACTTCACAGTCTCTTAAAAACAATACATTTAATACATTCACAAGATTTCAAATGAGAAACATACATTATTCATGCTATAGGTTTTCAGTCTTCCTTGGACAACACAAAAAAACCACAGTACTCAAACTGCATGTTTGAACAAGTGGAACATGAAATCCCATTTTGACAAAGACAGGTTAAAAAAAAAAATAAAACCAACTTGAAACTACTCCAGCGTCAGCTGACTTCCTTAAATCCCCTACCCTGCCCTCCTCGGGGACTCAATACAGCTGGCTTCCTCTCTAGCACGTGGAACTCTCTGCTTCTACAGTTCTTCTCTACCCAACATGTCAACAAAAATTGTAAATTTTAGAGGTGTGTCACTGAATAACGACTACAACATGCTTAAAAAAAAAGCCAACTTATTCCTTGAATGTTGAAAGAGGGAGCTAGGATTAGGTGAAATTTATTTTTACATTCATTCATTCATTTATTTATGCATGTGTACCTCGGCTTGAAGATTAAGTGAAATTTAAAAGGTAGTCATTGACTTCACTCTGGTTCTGGAGCATAGGAATTGTGCCCAAAGGTTAGGATAAGGAATTAAAGACTCCAAGAAATACCCCAAACATTGATTATAAACGGAAGACTATACTATTGAAGAGCTTAACATGGAAAAATATTTTAAGTTATAAACTTAAATGAAAAAGTAGAATACAAAACTATATACAATATGATATCAACTATGTAAAAACCAATCAAAATATGCTCTAAAAAAAGCTGAAGGAAAATAGTTCAAAATGTTAATAGTGGTTATATTTAAGTAGTGTATCTACAGTGATCTTGTTTCTTCCTTTTACTTTTGTGTCTTTTTCAAATTGTTCTCTACTGGGCAGCTTTTTTAAAAAAAGACTATTAATTATAAAAGAGTTAATGAATTTGATCCAACCTATTAAGGAAGGATCTATACATTTATAAAACTATAAAAAAAAATTCCAGGCTACTCCATGAATCCACTGTTAGGAGTAACTCAGCAGAGATTGAAGGGTTTCAGCCTACAGATTGAAGGGCTTCAGCCAGGTGAAAGATGTCACCAGATCCTGCCTGATGAAAAATTCTGAACCAATTGGAAATGTCACAGATTTACGAAAAGGAATAGAAATACCCACACTTGGCAAAAACTTATTTACAGTATAGTTGCTCATTAATACTAGAATTAAACATGAGGATTTTCTCCTATTTTCTGGGCAGATGTCAAGTTACAAAAATGCTTTTATCGCAATAACTGTGGAAAACCAATCCTAGTTTAGAAACAGAAATAAAACAGAATTGCAACAATAGTGGAATGAGAATAGTGCTCAATTTAGAAAATTATAAAAAGCACTTTCTATAAAAATGATTCCCTTTAAGACATGTGTTTACCGTATACACTTTGAAACCCCCCCCCACAACAACAAAAAAGGCAAAACCTCCAAGCACTTTCTATTTCTAACAAAGCATCCACTGGTTTGTTCATCTAACAAACACTAACTGAAGGCTCATAATGTGCTAGGCACTGGGGTCTCAAAGAGGAGAAAGACTTGTTCCTGCCTCGAGAAAGACTCAGTCTTCCCAAAGGAGAAGGCAGACACATCACCAACCACAACAGGTCAATTAAAAGCAGATACCACTGCTTTCTTACAATTAAAGGCGATGCTGCAATTCTTACTGAATGACTTATACAAACATCCTTACACAGAAAATTTCCTGACTTACTAGGAAGCAAAAATACAACTACTTTCTCCTGATAAATACTTTCTAGAAAGGGCAGGCACTAAGTAACACTTCTGTGATGTTTGCCCCTAAATATCACAATACCTAGTGAAGTCAGTTAACTTTCTTTTTAAGCAATGGAGCATATTTTACTCCAAGAATGAGACATTTTGAAACAGAGAGTAAGTGACCGGTCCTATATCCAGTTTAAGACTCGTCAGTACCATCAAAAGTTGAGATGTAGGAGTCCAAGTTTCAATTAAAATCTTCCATTTCCTCTCCCATCCGTTGATTTTCAATGTGCTCCTGTGTCAGCCGCTCCAGGTCTTTCCGCACATTTGGGTGGTCTTCCAGATCTTCATAGAGTGATCTGACGATGTCCAGTCTCCTATAATTCTCAGGCCTGACTAGGCTTCGGACAACCTGGAGGCATCGCTCTTTCAGGGTATACACTGTAAGGGCAGAAAATCAAATATTCAGGGGCAGGCTCACATCTTGGGACAAGGGCTGAGCAAGAGGTTTTACCATGCATGGCAATTACCTTTACTACATATGGATCTCACTTCAGTGGGGAAAAAAAGTACATGCATATGTTGTGGCAGTGTATTATGCTGATGGCCCCCAATGGATGCCTCGGAGAATTCACATCCTTGTGTAGTAACTTCCTCTTGAAATGGGCTGGGCCTAGGATTTGCTTTAACTAACTGAATGTAGATGAAGTGACATTGGCAATTCTGGGCCTAATCCTTGAGAAGGCCTGGCAACTTCTGCTTTTACACTCTTGGGAGCCCTGAGCTACCCCACTGGAGAGACTACACAAAGAGGGACAGGCCCAGACCCCAGCCAACCTGCCAGCAGAAGGCAGCCACACCAATGACCACCAGTCAGCAGAATAATCACGTAGCTGAGCCTAGACTGCAGAATTATGAATAAATGGTTGTTGTTAATTTTGGGGTGACTGTCACATGATAATAGATAACCAAAATA
>NW_012134636.1:2113697-2115471 GCF_000956105.1 Propithecus coquereli | reverse complement strand
TCTTGCTCAGGCTGGTCTTGAACTCCTGAGCTCGGACAATCCGCCCACCTGGGCCTCCCAGAGTGCTAGGATTACAGGCGTGAGCCACCGCGCCCGGTTTGTAATTGGGTTTTGAGGCAATGAAATTCTTATTTTAAGAATATGGGAATTTACTGGGAATTTACTCAAGGGTATTCTATAAGGCAAAGTTTCCCAAATTCAACTTATCAATGCTCTATTTTGTACACTCACTTCCTTAAAACAGTGTCTATATATACATATTAGTTTGAACCCTATGAAGCCACAGGTATTTGGTTTTCTCCCCAACAAAAA
Source organism: Propithecus coquereli (assembly GCF_000956105.1). Lineage (NCBI taxonomy): Eukaryota > Metazoa > Chordata > Mammalia > Primates > Indriidae > Propithecus > Propithecus coquereli. The sequence continues at coordinate 2,115,159 of NW_012134636.1, read as the reverse complement.
CATCAGTTTCTTAGGGTTCAACTTAATACAATCATTTGAGCTTTAAACAAATAGTAAACTATGATGCTAATGTTCAATTTAGTGATTCTTATTTTTTAAATTCTGATTGGCACTGTGAGCTTGACTGGATTAAGTTAAAAATTTAACATTAGAAGTCAACAACAAATAAGCCGTATCATCTCATGCTGTATATCTTGTTCTTCTCCTGACTCCAGGGCATGATTCTGTTCTAAGGCCAGAGAATCAAAAGGCATTTGTATTTCTACAATTATACAGAATTAATTTATGGTGTGATACTTTAATTTAGCTCTTCTCTTAAGAGCCCAAAGTGGTTTTGAGACACCCCAACATCTTTGTTCAATATAGAACATACAGATAAATTACTTCCACTTTATTTATGGTGGAGAATAGGACACAGAAAGGTTGGATACCTTGCCCAGCAGGCAAAAATTGGTAAGAACTGGGCTCCTTCAAGTGGCCTATCCTCTAATTATCACAACAAACAGCCTTATCTTTTTAAAAAGTAAGATTGAACATCAGTACCTGGTAGTGTGATGTTAGCAAAAATAGGCTGTCCATCAACATTAAGAGATGGCACAAATAATTCGGTTTGGTTAACCAGAAGCCCATCGTATGTCCCTGCATCTCTGAAGAGCCAAAGGTGACCTGTTAAGACAAGCAGAGGCTGTTAAGGAGTCATACTGATCTGAGTCAGGGCACCGATTTTCTGTTTCCCTTGACCTACGTGAAATGCTTCCCTCTCACTCTGCTTAAATATCGTACAAAGCCCTCAAATAACATCATCTCATTCAGTCCTCAGAAGAGAAAAACAGGTCTGAAGAAGGCGAGTGACTTGCTCAAGGCAACAGAGATACTAAGCAAAAGAGCTTGTACTTGAGGCTCTAAGCCCTGCGTCCTTTCTGCTGTGGTGGAAAAGTAAAGCCTAAGTAAAGTATATGACTGCAAATCACACCAAGCACTGCAAACTATAAGGAACAAAGCCACTGACTCCTTAAAGCTGTGCTTCTCAAAAACCAGAAGGTACAAAAACAGCATGTGGAAAGAAGCCAGACAGAAAAGGGTGCATTTTGTATGAACAGGCAAAACTAACCTACGGTGTGAAAATTCAGAAGAGTGGTTGGCTCTGGGAGGGAGAGGATTGAGTGAGGAGTAGGAGGGACTTACTGGGGTAATGGACGTGTTCTAATCTACAACTTGATCTAGGTCTTGCTACAATTGCCAAAACTCATCAAACCCTAAGATCTGTGTAAATTATTCCTAAATTTTAAAAACAAATACATCACATACAAAATAGTGGGAGAAGGAGGCAAACCCTCAAGCCTAAGATTCTGTTTAAGGAGGAAGTGGTCTCAGAATAAATATAGCACTTGTTCCTGGAGCATAAATTTACCTGAATATTTGGTAGGAAAATTTAAGAAATGCAAACTGGTAATTTTTTTTT
>NW_012134636.1:2102224-2111932 GCF_000956105.1 Propithecus coquereli | reverse complement strand
GCAACCTCACACTGCTGGGCTCAAGCGGGTCTCCTGCCTCAGCCTTCCAGGTAGCTGGGACTACAGGCACGTACCACCACATCAGCTAATTTTTCTGTTTTTTGCAGAGACAGAGTCTCGCTCTTGCTCAGACAGGTCTCGAACTCCTGACCTCAAGCGATCCTCCCGCCTCGGCCTTCCAGAGTGGTAGGATTACAGGCGTACAGGCGTGAGCCACCACACCCCGCCAAAAAAAATTTTTAGATTAAATCAAGCATAGATAAATTTTTAAGTAGAATACAAAATTCATACAATTTCCCGGGGACTACAGAACCATTGATCCCTGTAAGTATTGTGTCCTTCCTCATCTAACACTAGAAGTTTGGTGTAAAAGTTTGAGAAACATAAGTTTATTAAGTATACCACCCTCACGGAAGAAAAGATCCATCAGTATCCTCACAGGATGGATGTAAAAATTAAGCGAGGCTAGGACTACTTTTCTGCTGAAGGTTACTGCCTCTACCTTAGGTAAGGCCTAGTTATGCCTCACCTGGGTTTTTGCAATAGCTACCTAACTGCTTCCTCAGCAGTAGTTTTCCCCCTCTAAATGGCTTTCCAACCTGGGTGAGCTTTTCAGTACATAAATGTGACAATGTCATTTCCCTGTTTAAAAACTTTCAATGACTCCATTTCCCTAGGAGCAAAATCACCTTTTGAGCTTCCTCTCCCAAGGCTCTAGGTCTTAGCCTGGATCAACATTTCTATGGTCCCGGTCTAGAACTCACAACTGCTACCTTGGGTTGGCTAGCTCCCACTCATCCTGGGCCCTTTCTTATCTGGGAAGCTCTCCTTAACTGAAAGCACACAACCCCTCCCCTCACTGTCGCGGCAGTCATGACACTGGCTGGTTCTTGTCTCTGCATGAATTTGTCTGTCTTTCCAACCAGACTGTGTCCTCCATGAAGGCAGGGACTCTGACTCTACACGGAATTGGCCACTGGGGTCCTCAGGACTGGACACATAGGCGTTAGGGATGGAGCACATCTTTTAGGGATAAATACGCATGGAAGGGGTGGAAAAGCTACCTTCAAATGCACATTATTCAGTCTTATAAAGAATGCTCTGCCATTTACTAGCAGCGACACCTTGGATCGGTCACAGCCTCCCTGGGGCCTCAGTTCCTCATCCGTAAAATGGGAATAGTAACAATAATACCACCTGCTTTCTGGGATGGTGGAGGGGATTCAAGGAGATGATGCTATCGTTACTGTTGCGATCAGGCTTAGAGCCTGGGCTCCGCGCTCAGCACCGGCACCGACGAGCGCCCACCGCACCCCAGGACAAAGGGGGCGGCGCGGCCGGGCCCCGTACCTCGGTAGCTGTGGATGCGGCGGCCGGTGCCCGGCGGCAGCGTCGGGTAGGGCTGCGGCTCACCGTCAAAGTTGAGCCACACCGGCAGCACGACGCGCGGGCTACGGTTGCAGAAGATGACCTGGGAGGGCTCGCGCGAGTTTACAGAGCGCAGCACCGGCCGCGGCCGCCCAGCCTCCATCTCCTCCTCGGCGCCCGACTCCTCCGGGTCGGACTCCGGGCCGGACTCCTCGGCGCCCGACTCCTCGTGGCCGTACTCTTCAGGGCCGTACTCTTCAGCGCCGGCCTCGGCCTCTTCTCCGTGCCCCGCCTTCCGGGGCATTACTTCTGGAGCCTAGACTACCCGAGCTTGGTTGCCCCCGCGGGATTCGCGAGCCGGACGTGTGGCGGGGCGGGGCGTGCGTGCGTGCGCGCGCGCTCCCGGGCAGCCCTGCGCACTCTTCTTGGTGGGGGACGGACTACACACTCGCGGAAATGGCCGCCTAGAGACTGTGCGCATGCGCATTAGGAACTTCCAGCCACGTGCCAGAACCGGGGCGGGGCGAACTTGTTACTGTATTTTCACTCTAAATTTGTTTTTTTCCCCTATGAGATTTTGACAGTTTCCTTAGCTTCATTCATTCTTTGAAGACGGTCATGGTTTTTCCCCTACCACCTGCGCTATTACTTATTTAAAGGTTTCCTAACTAATCCAATCTGTCCACTTTGGCTCACAAAATGAAAAATGTACCCCAGTTACTCAGAAAGAGTCCCTGGAGGCAATACGTATTAACGGTTTTTTGTGCTTCCTTTCAAAGGCATTTATGCATATGAAAACAAGTTTAAGAAGAAATTTTATATCACTTCCATCCGTGGAAATTCACTATCATTTGCCATAGATTACAGCGGAACTAGATTCAAATAAAAACAACAGTTACTAAGTTTTATCTATTGTCTGCTAAAGGCTCTGAGCCTGTTCTTTTTTTTTTTGTTTTGTTTTGTTTTTGCTGTTATTGTTTTAGTCTGCAGAAAGCCCATGAGCCTGTTCTTTCTTGATTCAAAAGGGTCAGCCAAGTGTTAGATGTTAAAGAACTTCTGGTACCAAACCAACTTTCTCCTGGACATAATCAGGAATAAAAGAAACTGAAAAGAGTGACTTTTCACACTGCAGTCTGTGTGCCCTCTGAAATGCAATCTCACTACACAGAACTGCTGCATTACCCCACAATCACTGAGTGCCAGCCAGACATGAGGGGAGGCAGCTGGAATCACACCAGCCTTGGCTCTCATTCCAGGTCTTAGCTTCGGATGTGTGATGTTGGGCAAGACAATTTAAATTCTCTAATTCCTCATCTTTGACAAGGGCATTTTTAAAAAAGTACCTACGTCATAAAAGCATGGATTAAGTGGCACAAAAGTATGGATTAAGTGGAATATAAACGTTCAGTGCCTAGCACATAGTAAGTACCCAGAAAATAGTTATTATTATAAACATAAATACACTGTCTCTGCCCTCAGAATGCTCACAGGCTACTGGGCAAGCCTGTAAAACAAGAAAACATGTTATGATTGTAATAGAGCAGGTGGAAGATGACTAGCTGGACCTAAAAAAATAAGGTAAGGTGTCTTAGTACGTCCAGGCTGCTGTAAGAAAATACCTTAGGCTGTGTAACTTATAAACAACAGAAATTTATTGCTCACAGTTACAGAGGCTGGGAAGTCGAAGATCAAGGCAGCAACAGATTTGGTGTCTGGAGAGGGATCACTCTTTGTTTCAAAGATGATGCCTTCTTGTGTCCTCAGAATGTACGAACAAGCTCCTTCAGGCCTTTTATAAGAGCACTAATCCCTCTCATGAAGGCTCTGCTCTCATAACCTAATCACCTCCTGAAGGCCTCACCTCCTTACTATTGCATTGTGGATTAGGTTTTAACATATGAATGGGGTGGGGGACACACAAACAGTCAATAGGATGAGGCTTCCCATAAGGAGTTATAGCCAAAATGGACTTTGAAGAAAAACTGTTTACCCTTCCCAACTTCCACCACACAAACGTCCAGCCTGGATGTCAGATCAGGGATCATGACCAATGGGGGATGGGGCACATCCCACAGTGGACACTGACTCCCCATCCAGCTTCCTTTTCATTTATTCTATACCCACTGCCTCTGAGCCCAGGACCCCTACCACTTACTGAAAACCCACCCGATGGCCCAGGCCGAAGAGGAAGATTCTGCCTGCAGACCAGGACTATCGTCCTAACATTTAAAAGAAAGGGAAGGGAGAAGGGAGCAAAGTCTTCTTGTTTTTGGCTACATTCCTGTACAGCTGTTCTCAACTCAATCTGCAAATGCAGAACTGACCTATATTTATGATTTTGACCCATCTGAGCAACCTACTTTCAGTTTCTTCCATTGCCTAACAAGAAAGCCTAATGCAAACTCTTCTCCACAAACCATATTGGAAAATGGCAGACTCATTAAAATAAGGGAAGGCTTATTTAAGATATGGAAATGAAATAAAAATAAGGAAAGAAAAGCCATCAAATTTTATGTGAGACAACAAAAAAAAATACATGCAGTTGTGTGCTCCTGCCCCCATTTTCTGGAATGTAGTTATATAAATTGAGTAGCTCTAATGCAAAAATCGAAAACATGTAATGCTCCAAAATCTGAAACTTTTTGAACCCGACATGATGCTCAAAGGAAATGCTCATTGGAGCATTCCAGATTTCAAATTTTTTGATTAAGGATGCTCAGCTGGTTAAGTATATAATGCAAATATTCCAAAAATGCAAAACCCAAAAAAATTCTGGTCCCAAGCATTTCAGATAAGGGATACTCAACCTGTATTAACTTTATAATAAAAACCATGTGACTGTCATGAACATGTTCAATAACAATAAACACTAGTTGAATTCTTTTTAAAAATCTTTTTAAAACTGATACGTAACTACACATTTTTTTTTTTTTTGAGACAGCCTGTTGCCCAGGCTGGAGTGGTACTGTGGCACAATCTTAGCTCACTGCAACCTCAAACTCCTGGGTTCAAGCAATCCTTTTACTGTAGCCTCCCAACTAGCTAGGACTACAGGCGCATGGCACCACACTCATAATTTTTAAACTTTTTTTGTGGTGACAGGGATCTTGCTCTGTTGCCCAGCTGGTCTCAAATTCCCAGCCTCAGAGCAATCCTCCTGCCTCAGCCTTCCAAAGTACTAGGATTACAGGTGTGAGCCACCATGCCCAGCCTGTGCTTGGCTTATTTCAATTAACATAATGTCCTCCAGGCCCTTCCATATTGCTACAAAAGATAGGATTTCATTCTTTTTTATGGCTGAATATTATTCCATTATATACATACACCACATTTTCTTTATCCACTCATCCACTTAAAGACTTTTTCATTAATTCCATACCTTGGCTATTGTGAATAGTGTTGCAATACACATGGTATAGATACCTCTTCAATATACTGATTTCCTTTGTTTTGGATATATACCAGTGGGATTGCTGGATATTTTTTTGTTGTTGTTATTCATTTATTTATATTAGCTAGGACTACAGGCATGTGCCACAACACCTAATTATTTTTTGTAGAGACAAAGTCTCTTGCTCAAGCTAGTCTCGAAACCCTGGCCACAAAGTGCTAGGATTACAGGTGTCAGCTGCCATGCCTACTCGGCAGTTTTATTTTTACTGTTTTGAAGAACCTCCATACAATTTTCCATAATGGCTATAGTAACTTACATTCCCACCAACCAATGAAAGAGTTCCCTCTTTTCCCACATCCTCACCAGCATGGTATTTTGTCTTTTTGATAGTAACCATTTTACCTGGGGTGAGATGATACCACATTGTGGGTTTTTTTCTTGTGTGGGGGGATGTTTTGTTGTTGTTGTTTGGAGACGGGGCTCGTTCTGTTGCCTGGGATGGAGTGCGCTGGTGTCATGATAGCTCACTGCAACCTCAGACTTCTTGGCTCCAGCAATCCTCCTGCCTCAGCCTTCCATTGCTGAGACTACAGGTGCTCCACACCATGTGGGGCTAATTTTTCTATTTTTTGTAGACATGGAGGTCTCTTGCTCAGGCTGGTCTCCAACTCCTGACCTCAAGCGATCCTCCCACCTTGGCTGCCCCCACAAAGTGCTAGGATTACAGGCATGAGCCACCACACAAAACCCACATTGTGGTTTTGATTTGCATTTCTCTGATGATTAGTGAGATTGAGCATTTTTTCATATACCTGTTGGCCATTTGTGTGTCTTCTTTTCAGAAATGTCTATTCAGATCATTTGCTCATTTTTTAATCATTTGGTTCTCGCTGATGAGTTGAGTTCCTTATATATTCTGGTTATTAATCTCTTGTTGGATAGTTTGCAAATATTTTCTCCCATTCTGTAGTTTGTCTCTTCATTCTGTTGTTTCATTTGCCATTCTTTTAATGTGTTCAAAGTATCAGTTCAAATCTTTTGTCCATTTCTTTATTAGGTTTTCTTTTTCTGAGACCAGGTGTTGTTCTGCTATGCAGGCTAGAGTGTAGTGGCACAATCGTAGCTGAATGCAGCCTTGAACCCCTGGCCTCAAGCAATCCTCCTGCCTCAGCCTCCCAAAATGCTGGGATTACAGGAGTGAGCCACTGTGCCCAGCCCAGGCCAATTTTTAATGCTTTTCAAACACCTGAGTATACCCATAATGTATAGGTAGCAATGCATTACTTTTACAATGGTAAAACAAAATAAAAATAAAAATAACCTTCACTTGGCGATCCTTTGGTGTTAGTAAAAAAAGAAAAAAAATAAGAAAAAAAAATAACCAAAATCAAAAAACTTGATTTTCACATACAATAAAATTTTGGCCTGATATCTTTAACAAATTGCATTGCTTCTGTGAGTATGTTTCCTGAGGTTTTTCTGCAAATATTGTTTTAGTGTCCTTTGGGTTGTTTGGGAACATGTAGTGAATAATGACTGCACTGTAAGCTCACGAGTACGAACTGTTTTCTCACCATTTCGTCTCAGTGTCTCACACATAGTAGACATATAGTGTATTTAATGCTAATAAACAATTTCTTAGGCAAAATGTTTGTCAAAGCCAAACTGAAGGACTTATCATTTATTAAATTGAAACATTTTACTTTTAAAAAATATATATTAATAAAATCTGCTTCACCTTATAATATACTTTTCCATGTTTTCTCTTAAAAGTAACACAGGGTTTGTCACATTGAATGAGTTTAGATTTGACGATAAAAAAATTTCAATTCAAAAATGTTTTTTGGTGAATATATAGAAATTCTTTATACTATTCTTGTAACTTTTCTATAAGTTTGAAAATTCTTTCACAACAAAATTATTTTTTTTAAATATTATGGTTGAGAGACGCAGATTAAGACACCTCATACCAACCTCATACTTGATAGTCTCAACAAGCCCAAAGGTGCCAAAGGTAACTCTGTCCTAGATTTTTTCAAATGCAAATGTTGATACTCATTGACACCACTTGGAGATAAATGTGAGGGACAATTGCCCTTTTGCACTCTCAAGTTGACAGTGAGATCCAGGGAGAGGCCAATAGAAGGACCAGCATGGTACAGAAAACACAAAACTGACTACAGATGCTGAATGACTCTGCACTGATCTGGGCATAAGGAATCCTAGGTTTTAGTTTTGGCTTTGCCTCCAGAGTAGGCATGTTACTCAACCTGTCTGGGTTTGTGTCTTTGTTTCTAGAATGGCAGGAGCAGACTAGATTATCTCTTAAGATTCTTTCTCACCTTAATGTTCTATGAGTTTTAACTCTTGCTAATCTCAACCTTTTGACAACTTAATGTACAGGGCAACTTTTCTTTAAAAAATAAACTCAAGAGCCCTAAGTCAACCTGATTTTCTTGTAGAATCTACCTGACATCCGGAACACCCTCAGAAATCAACTGTATTTTTGTACAGTTATCAATGGCAGCAATTGTCTGCAAACTGCCAAAGCAAGTTTCCTAAAGCATATTCTCCAGAGGCAAGTGGGGCCAACCTTTTTTGCAGGCAACAGATTGAAACTGAGTACAAATGCTGGGAAGGATCCTAGAGATGAACAAGAGGCTTTCTATCTCATTTAGTGTGGCTTATAGAACAGGTAGAGTATCTTTAGCTGAAATGCTTGGGACCAGAAGTGCTTCTGATTTTGGATTTTTTTCAGATTTTGGAATATCTGCATTATATATTTACCAGCTGAGCATGCCTAGTCCGAAAATCCCAAATCTTAAATGCTCCAATGAGCATTTCCTTTGAGCTCCATGTTGGCTCTCGAAATGTTTTGGATTTTGGAGCATTTCGGATTTTGGATTTTCAGATTAGGCATATTCAACCTGTAGTATATGTCTTTAGTTTGGTGAAATAAACATGGGTAGTTCAAGGTTTGAGTAATAAGAATAGAATGATAGAACTGGTTACTTACATAATGCCAAACAATCAGCTCCCTATTTTTTCCTGCTTCTGAAATCTAGTTCAAGCTTAGTTTTTAAAGACAGATGAAAAATGCTTTATTATCAAGAGACTTGCAATCTATACCTAATAGCTCACTGGTTGAAATTCCTTGCTGTTTAGTTTTTCAACAAATGAGTTAAACCAAATTATAGGGTAAAAACTTTTCTGAGTATAAAGGAATGAAGAAGTTCTCTTGAAGGTTCCTATGAATGGCAAGAGAAAATTTTAAAATTTAGCTCATTTTTTCACATACAAGATTTTAGTATTTAGCTCATTTCCCACTTACATTAGAAAACATGAAAGTCCTTCAGAATTATCTTTCTTCAGAAACCATAAAGTTTTATGAGGAAAGGAAGAGAGGCAAAATGTGGATAACTTCTCTATATTGTCTAACCTGGGAAGAAGTAAAAGAACTCAATCCAATTTTTCATTATGGTGAGGCAACTAAGAACAATTTGAATTCAGAAAATCTGGGTTCAGATTTCTGAATCTTTAGCGTCTCTGAAATTTAGTCTCCTTATAGTTCAAAACAAAGTAATCATTCTGCCAACATTTTAGCTCTGTTATAAAGATTAAGCATTATAATGTTTTTTTTAAAAAAAGATAGAATGATTCAGCCAACCTAGATCAAAATGTAAAATGTAACTTTATCATCTTCAGTGAGGGTAAAGTGTTAGTATTCCAGAACTGCATTAAGTTGAAGAAATCACACTTTGGGGACAAAATAAATGTGGTTTAGCCTAACACTATTTCTGGACTGCAATGAGCTGTGAGCAAAGATGTGTGTGACTTGAAAGTAAAATCTCAATTCCTGAAGCCTGACCAAGTAAGGCCTTTCCAAAGGGGGATATAGCTGCTTCTTTTGGCTCCAGAAGCATCTCTCACCTAGAGATAGCTAGAGAAAGTGCTAGAATGGATTAAATTCCTTAAGCAAGGCTTTCAGAAAATACAACATACAGTTAAATCTTCAGAGAAAGAAAACTGGTAGAAGTGAAATTAGACAGCTTAGACAATCAATGTAAACAGGGTTTTCCAGACACAGCAAGGAATACCCATAACGCCTTCTTTACAAAATGAATGATGGTGAAGAGGCACATAATTCTAACATGGGCGTGTAATCGCTTTAAAGCATCTAATGTGAGTATAGTGAAAGAGCCCTAGACCAGGAATGAGAAAACCAGTTTCAGATCTGGTTACCACATTCAAAAGTAGAAAAATGGTTACAAAAGTCTGAGTCATGTATGCTCTGGATTTAAACCCAATACTTTCCGTTACTTTGTATGACTTTGGGCAAGTTTTAGCCTCTCTGAACCTGTTCCTTACCTGCCACATGGAGATAAGAATGCCCACTTCCCAGGGTTTCTTTGAGAACTAAATGAAATAAAGTACATAAAGCACTTAGGACATTATAATACTCAATAAATTACAGACATTACTACTAGCTATACATCTTTGAGTGCCAGGGCCTCATTTAAAAAGAGGGTAATAACACAGGAAAGCACTCTGACACATTAAAGCACCATGGAATATGAAGGATTTATTACTACTAGAGGAGGCCGGGGTCACTAGTTTCCCATAGCAAATATCAGTTGCTCTCTTTCCAACCAACAGGTTGCCATTAACAACATGGCATTATTTAGAACATTAATTCTTTTAGAAATATTCATTACTTTAATACTAATAAATTAACAGATTAATATCTATGAGTTGATAAAACTTTATTGAGCATTTTCACATATAATCTCATGAAAAGAAGGGCTTTTCCTGTCTATATAGGTTACCATTACTTTTGCCTCTATTACTATCTCATGTTATACTCCTTGCATATAGCAGGAACTCAGTGTCTGTTAAATTGACTGCAGAGCACCAGGTAACCTAAGACTTACATTTTAGAAGTGCTT
>NW_012134636.1:2096701-2099391 GCF_000956105.1 Propithecus coquereli | reverse complement strand
TCCTCCTGCCTCAGCCTCCCAAGTAGCTGGGACTACAGGCATGCACCACCATGCCCAGCTAATTTTTCCTATATATTTTTAGTTGTCCAGCCAATTTCTTTCTATTTTTAGTAGAGACGTGGTCTTGCTCTTGCTCAGGCTGGTCTCGAACTCCTGAGCTAAAACAATCCATCCTCCTCGGTCTCCCCAGAGTGCTAGGATTATGGGCATGAGCCACGACATCTTCATTTTAGCCCAGTGATAACTGTTGGATTTCTGACTTACACAATGGTAAAATAATAAATTTACATGATTTAAGCTGCTAAATTTGTGGTAATTTGTTGTTATGGCAGCAAGAGAAGACTAATACACCAACGCTGTACAGATGGCCATTTGCTACCAGGCAAATGTTTCAAGACAGGAGACATGACAAGAAAAAGAAAATAATCTCAATAGGGAGGAAAGTAGAGGTCAAGAAAGCAGCAGAAATTATGGGAAGGAGGGAAGGTGTTTAAGACTTTCTGAGATCATGGAAGCGACATTATTACTGTTGGGAGGATACTTAATGATTCATCAATATCTGCAAAGGCCTTTTAGAACTAGAGAAAAGTTGGAGAACATCAAATACCCTGTAGAACCCACATTCCATCTGTGAAAACAGACCAAACTGCTTTTCTTCCTCTAGCTTTCTCAACCCTCTTTCACCACCTCACCCAAGGCGAAACCTAGATCTCTCCTAAAACATCTTTTCCTCTGTAAACTACTGTAACAGAAAATACTCTTTCTCTTTTCTCGACATGAGAGAAAAGGGTATCTAAGCATGGTACTTATTTCTGAGTCCCTCCTCCAACATTGTTGTTCAGTCATCTCTCAATAACCTTCATTTTTTAAGTCTAAAATATCTGCTAAGACACTCTCCTACACAATGATTTAACGCTTAGCTAACAAGTTTCCTTTTCATCTCTTCTCTGGCTGTTTTGCAAAAGCACTTCAGTATCCGTTTTGACAAATCTTCCTACACCCTGATCTTGCCTCAACTTTCGTTTCATCATGTCCAAACCTTACTCATCATGCCTGTCTAAACATTCTCCTTCAAGGCTCAGTTCAAATTGTATCTCTGAGAGGTCTTGCCAGATGGATATAATAATTCTCCCTCTTCTGTATTTATCTAATAAGGATTTATGGATGAATTTCTAATTTTAGTTAATCATATACTTGGTCTTTGGATATTACTTCCTCCTTTAGATAAAGATTTAATGAATAAGAATGTTCATCACTATTACTTATGATGGTGAAAAACCAAAAACAAATGCCATTAGAGGAATGGTTTGATAAAGTACAGTGTATCTATGAGACTATTAAAACAGCCATTAAAAATCACGAGTTTGAAGAATATTTAATGACATGGAAAATGCTCATGCTACAAAGCCAAATGATATTTGTGTACTTGTAATTTATAATTTATTTACATGTCTGTTTCACTACTAGAATGAGTTAATCAAAAGAGGAAGATAGTGCCTCTTGTTAATATTTGTAACCTTAGGCCCCACTCCTGGTATACAGATGTTTATTGAAAAAAGTTGGTGGAACAAATGACCCCAGTGTGAGTCCATTCATCTTAAAAGTGGGGAAGCCAAGGCCTAGGTAAGTTGAGGATCCATCTTGGATCACTGGATAAAATTACAGCAGAGCTGAGTTTAGAACCCAGTTCTCTCACTGCCCAGCATGGTGTTCTTTCCCATCACTGTCCCGCCACACACTGACGCCATCCTTCTGAGCCTCCAGGGTTATAACTTATTACTCACATCTTTTAAAATTTGCCAACAGCCCAACTCTTCCTCTTTCTATTCATTTTTTCTTTTTGTTTTTATGTTACTGATTCTTTCCCACATTCATCCATTTTCATTGCTACTCTTCATTATTTTTTAAAAATACGTTTATTGATATATAATTTACATACTAGAAAGTTTACCTGCTTAAATATACAATTCAATGGTGTTTAGTATATTCACAGACTTGTGCAACCATTATCATAACCGAATTTTAGAACATTTTCGTCATTCCTTAAAAGAAACCTTGTACCTATTAGTGCTGTCTCTTGTCATTCTGCCACCTCTCAGCCACTGGAAAGCACTGATCTTTGTCTCTGTGATTTTGCCTATTCTAGACATTCTTCATTCTTCTTTTTAATTTTTTTTAAATCTGCTAGTGTTGCTTCCTTGAATTTCTAGGTCTAGCTTGAACATGAGTACCTCAGGACCCTCCCCCTTTTTTTCTGAGACAGCGTCTTGCTCTGTTGCCCAGGCTAGAGTGCAGTGGTATCATCATAGCTCACTGCAACCTCAAATTCCTGGGTTCAAGTGATCCTCCTGCCTCAGCCTCCTAAGTAGCTGGGACTACCAGCGTACCCAGCTAATTTTTAGTTTTTTTGTAGAGACAGGTCTCACTATGTTGCTCAAGCTGGTCTTGAACTCCTGTCCTCAAGTTATCCTTCCTCCTTGGTATCCCAAAGTGCTAGGATTACAGGTGTGAACTATGGCACGGAGCAGCCAGCACCCCCTTTTCCTGGATACACTGCCACTTTCTGTCACGACTGCCCAACAGGACCAAATCTCTTTTCATTCTGGTTTTTGGAAGTTCAAAAGCACATTATGGGCCGGGCATGGTGGCTCACGCCTGTAATCCTAGCACTCTGGGAGGCCAAGGCAGGC
>NW_012134636.1:2093186-2096651 GCF_000956105.1 Propithecus coquereli | reverse complement strand
ACTCTACAGATGAGCTAAAAAATGTTGAAAACAGCACTTACCACAGTAAAGGATGTCAGCTGTCTCCATTATAAGATCCTATTGTTAAATGAAGGTACTACTTAAAATGGTCTTCCAAAGGGTTAAGCAGGGGTTCTATAAAGACATGAGAGTGCAAAGCAGCTTGAGCTCTACAAGGCAGTTCAATTGGTATCTACTGACTACATGCCTTCTGCAAGGCACCCAGCTGGGCAGTACAGAAAAAGATGCTCATATATATCCTAGGATGTATATGCTAAATTAGAGAGTAACTCATAACAAGATCAAATCCAGAGCTGAAGCACAGTGTTAGCAAGGTAGGATGAGAGGAACTGAAAAAGGAAAAGGGCAGTACTAAATGAAACACTAAAATAAACAAAAAAAGAAAGAAAAGAAAAAGTCCAGAAGAACTTTCTGTAGGTTCGACTTGAGCTAGACTTTGAATGGCAAATATGATTTGAATAGGGGGAAATTAGTGTGTACAGAGCATAATGACTTCTGTGTGAGTAAAATGCAGATTCTATATAGGGGATAAGCCTTTAGAATTAGGTTGGCAGAAGTTTACAGTATGCTTTGGACACAAGAATGGAAAGTTTTAGACTTCTGTTTAAGTTATTTGCTTTTCAAAGGAAGTAGACATTTACCTTGTACCTTATAAACCTAACAGTTCGTCCTGGATTGCAGCTAAATTATGTGGATACTGATATTTCAACAGACTGTAAGCATCGTGTCTGATTTAATGTTGTATCTTTTATTGGAACATAACATGCCTACATAGTATTAATAAGTACTTGGTAAATGTCTTCTGAATGGCTAAATGATTCCCAGGATGAATTAGTCAGCTGAAAGTCTAAACATGGGCTCGTAAGCCACTTAGGCTTTAAATCAAACAGCTACATCTGAAAGTTGATGTTAGAATAGTAATCCCATACATCACATTTCTGTGGAATAGGTGAGTCCATCTATAGCTCGTCTCCCCACCACAATCATAGCAGTCAGATAATGTTGAGGAGTTTATTAGGGAAACATGAGGCATAGATACCCCAAGTGACAGAACGAAAACTTTGAAAATGTCCCTTCAAGCCAAGTGGGGGCCTGGCCTTGACCTCCCCCAAATGACAAGAAACTGGTGGGTTAGCAACAACATTCTCTGGCAGCCATATCGCCAGGGCACGAGCGTCTCGGCCAGAACTGCCCCCCACCTCCCACCAAAGGTGGGGAGGAGAAAAAGACTGTTTATAGATTCAGTGCAGAGCAATGAGAGGTGTAAGGAGCGTCTGAGAGATAAAGAGAGAGACACGTGGTGAGGACCTTCACAAAGAGTTCCAGGCTTTTGGCTCTGAACACCTCAAATACATTGAAAAGTCGTCCTATAAAATGTTACTGAAAAGGTAAAATGCCTAATGTTGTTTCCAAGAGTTCCCCTGGACTTCTCCCCACAAGCCACATCACACCCCCAGATGCATATGGCAGAGCCCAAAGGCCACACTTTTGAAAAAAGAAAAACAAGAATAAGCCCTGTTGCTCTTTAAGGAGAGAGGAAGGAGCGGAAGGCTGCTGGGGCCTTTCCCACATGGCCTGTGTTCTGTCAGGCAAATTCCCAGCAGCAGCATGGCATACTTCTAGGTGAGCGTCTCACCTTTTGTCACCTGTCAAAGAAAAATTAACATTTAGATAAATTCAAAAAGATTAAAGACATCTAAAAAAAAATCTTAATTAAGATCCTAGGCAGTGAGAAATGGTAGAAAAGAAGATAGACTTGGAGTCACAAAAACCTGGTTTAAATCCAGGCCAGGTACTTAACTTCTCTAAGCCTATCTCTGCTTTCAGGTTTTTTCCAGCAGCAAGTGGAAATATGCATTCTCTCTTGGATAGCCCTTGCCCATCATACTCACCCGTGCTTCAATGTACTCTATTCTCCGTTCAAGGGCTGTCAATTTCTCATTTAGTGTTGCGAGTCTTGAACGACAAGACATATCTGGTAAAAAGAGACTAATATTCAGGATTAATGTCACTCCAAACACAGACACAGACACACACCCTCTATACTGACAAAGAGGAATAATATAATAAACAAAGTACAAATGGGAGTGGAAGGGATAAAGTGAAAAGTTTCTTAGGAGCACAGCTGCTTAAAGTAGATCTGCTGAACTTCCTACCAAATGTGGTAGGCAGAGAATAATGGCCACACAAAGATGTCCATGCCCTAATCCCCAGAACCTGTGAACATGTATCATACATGGCCAAAGGGACTTTGCAGATGTGATTGAAGTTAAGGACCTTGACATCCTGGGATTTGTCCTGGATTATCTAATGGAGCCCAATCTAATCACAAGTTCATAAATGTAGATGAGAAAGGCAGAGGAAGGGGGTAAAATGATATGAAAGAAGGGAAAGAGATTCGAAGTGTGAAAGGGATTCAACCTGCCATTGCTGGCTCTGAAGATGGAGGAAGGGGGCCATGAGCCAAAGGATACAAGTGACTTTTAGAAGCTGGGAACAGCCCTCAGCTGACAGCCAGCAAGGAAACATGGATCCCAGTCCTATAATCACAAGAAGCTGAATTCTGCCAACAACCCAATAAGCAAGGAAATAGATCCTCTTCTAGAGCCTCCAGAATGGAAAGCAGCCCGCTGACATCCTCATTTTATTTTTTTAAATTTTTTTTTGACACAGAGTCTCACTGTGTTGCCCGGGCTAGAGTGCCGTGGCGTCAGCCTAGCTCACAGCAACCTCAAACTCCTGGGCTCAAGCAATCCTTCTGCCTCAGCCTCCCAAGTAGCTGGGACTACAGGCACGCGCCACCATGCCCGGCTAATTTTTTCTATATATTTAGTTGTCCAGATAATTTCTTTGTATTTTTAGTAGAGACGGGGTCTCGCTCTTGCTCAGGCTGGTCTCGAACTCCTGACCTTGTGCGATCCACCCGCCTTGGCCTCCCAGAGTGCTAGGATTACAGGCATGAGCCACCGCGCCGGGCCAAAACTGAGATTTTTTTAAATAGCCATATCATCTATTTTTTTCTTTATACTTCTCTACACATATTAGCTTTAGAATCAGGGAGAAAGTATAAAAATAAAAAGCTATAACGTCTGACAATCTATTTTTAGAAACTTCACCAATTCCAAAGTACAGAATAGGCCTAGTGTTAGGATGTGATTGCTGCATTATGATCTGTGTGTCCTCAGGTTTAGGTGGTCTTCCAACACTGAAAGAGAAAATCACAAAAAGATAGTGACTCTACTCTCACCAGCAGGAATCACAGCGTCAAAGCTGTTCAGAAAGTCATTAGCTATCTTGGAAAAACAGTTCCCACTCCAAAACACATGGCCTATGCAGACTCTCTGTGGTTAGGGTAAGGATTACAGGATTGCTGCCATTTTCAAAGGCCTACAGATGCCCCCTCAAAGTAAACTCCTATTGCATCTTTGTGCCACCAAATAATAT
>NW_012134636.1:2070678-2091806 GCF_000956105.1 Propithecus coquereli | reverse complement strand
AAATTTTAAGTTCGAGCTTTTCAATTATCAGTCACTCTCAAGACTCGTCCACTATAAATTTAATGGATGTGATATGCCAAGAAGATTTATGTCAAAGATAAGTACACAGGAATTAAAAGTTTACCAACATGATTCTTTTCTCAGAAATGAAGTCATTACCTTACCAGGATCCAAATTTGGGGAACTGAGATGCTAGATCACTTTTTTTTTTTCTTTTCCTTTTCTTTTCCCAGTTCTTCCTCAAAGGAAACTAGATCACTTCGAAATTTTGGAAAGCGACCCCAGTTTGACTTATTTTCAACGCTATACTGATTGAACTGATCGATATTCTTAATACTCTGCTTGGATAGTCCATATGTACATATCAGATACTAACTCCTACCAAATAAATGAAGTCATTTAATTCTGCTTTTAAAAACAAAGTTAAGGCTGGGTGCGGTGGCTCATACCTGTAGGCTGAGCCAGGAGGATCAATTGAGGCCAGGAGTTCATGACCAGCCCAAGCAACACAGCAAGACCCCCTCTCTACAAAGAATTTTAAAATTAGCTGGGTGTGGTGGCATGTGCCTGTAGTCCCAGCTACTAAGGAGGCTCAGGCAGGAGAAACGCTTAAACCCAGGAGTTTGAGGTTGCAGTGAACCATGATGGTGCCACTGCATTCTAGCCCTGGCAGAGGGAGATCCTGTCTCCAAAATTATAAAATAAAGTTAAGCCCAGGCTAACACCCGTAATCCCAACACTTTAGGAGGCAGAGGCTGGAGGATCACTTGAGGCCAGGAGTATGAGACCAGCCTGGGCAATACAGCAACACCCCATCTCTAAAAAACCAAAACCAAAACAAACAAAAAAAGTTAAAGCTCTCTACATCAGTGGTTTTTCAAACTACTTTCTAATGCCTCTCCAGACTAAGCCAAAGTCTCAGAGCTATGATCCTGTCATCAGTTCATTCTGTCCCCTAGCATGGAATATTTTGGTTTCTCCTATTTGGCCCTTCCTCTGAGGGACTGTTATGAGCAAAGAATGCTGTGAAGAATAATATTTCAGCTCTCTAGGAAAGCAGTAAAAACCGATTATGAGAACTAACATGGAAATAGTTTGCATAGAACTTTAAAAAAAACTCTGAGGAAAACCAGACTATCTGAGTAGCAGGGTAAATAGGTCAGTACCTCTCAAATGTTTTCAGTTGATTAAAATCAATCAGTCTAGCCTGTCTGGGTCTCCTGATTCCAAATCCACTTATCTTTTCACTAAGCCATACTCCTTCACTTATATTCCTCAAAAAAAGGAGATATTTCAGCATACATAAGATCTGTGATTTCTTGACTACCATTCCCTAATACAACCTCTACAGCAATTTATGTGTCTGAAAGTGTATCAGTGACATATACATTTATACTATGCTCACATTAACACGACCTTCACCCCCATTCTCTGATGAGTGAGGAAATGCACCATACTGCGGCACGTCAAGATTACAGTCCTATACATCTTGTATGTAAATACGTTAATACAAAGACGATGCTCTATTTTATCCTGAAGCCATTTTTTCAAGATTATAACTTCTCTGAATGTAGGAAATGGTTCTTATTCTGTGTCCCCTACAGTGCCTTAAGAGAGGGCCTTGTTTTGAGATCTCGTTTCTCTTGCTAATGCTTTCTCACGAAACTCTTGCTCTCTTTTATACTCCTTAGGACTCAACGATTCTTTAGTTAGAAAATATTCATTCGTTTTGAAATCTTTTTTTTTAACACATCAGTTTCCCCTATTTAATCGTAAGTGCTTAATGTCCCTGAATTAGTGGAACCAAGGTACACTGTTGGAAAAAGATGGCTAGATGTCACGCCTACAGACAGAACGCCTACTACAAGCTAGATACTGGCAATATAGAGAGGATTTCCAAGGCCCTGTGAGAGCCAAACCTTACCTCTGACCTCATCTCCTACCACTATCAGCATGCACAGGAGACAGGAAGGAATGGATAGGAGAGTGCCTGAGGGCACGACTAAAAGGCACGACGCTACGGGGTTTTGACTTCATCCTGAAGATAGCGTACAGTCAAGAGTCTTCAAACAGGGCAGTGACACGATCTCCGCTATGCATTGCGAGTGCAAAGTGGGGACTGGAATGGAAGCAAAGCACGAAGGACGCAGGGAGATCACTGAAGACAAAAAAACACTCGAGTGTGGATGGGGCTGCCTAACGTGTCTGGAAAAAGGACTTGTGAAGGGGTCCCGGGGTGGGGGGTGGCAAGAAGTCCATCAGCTCAGCTTAGAGCAGGATACCCTCACAGAGACAGCCTAGCGGAGCCAGAGGGTCAGGGCAGGAGAGGGAAGGTGGGGCCTGAAGGAGGAAGTGAAAACCAGCAAGAGCCGAAGGCTCCCGGAGAGTCCCCTCAAAGCTTCTCTGCGCGCCAGCCAAACCGCCTCAAAGGCCTCCCTCCTCCTCGCCTCCCCCTGCTCGCCTGCTGACCAAACGAGTTGAGAAAGTCCGCGATTTTCTTGATGCTGCTGGTGATGACCTCAATGTACTCCCGGTTCGCCCAGTCCTGGTGAATCTCCCGCTGCACCGGATCCTCTTGCCCCGCCATGGCTGCCGCCTAAGGAAGAGCGACCGCGCAGGCGCCCCAACCCTACCGGTGGCCAGTGCGCCTGCGCCCCCAGCCCACACCCATCCCTTTGGCACCCACGAATCTACGGACATTGTGGTGCGCCTGCGCAATGTCGCGTTCTCGCAGGCTTTCTCTCTCGGCTCCCACGCCCGGGAAAACAGATGCAACTCGGGCGGGGAGGACAGAGTGCGCAGGCGTCAAGAACCACCCACCCGCGCCCATCACTGGCGGTTTGGGTCGTTAGGGGGCGCGTAGGCTCGTGCCGCTTCCTCCCTCGGCTGTTCCGGGCTCAGGTTACGCAGTCTGCACTAGGATGGGCACAATAGATTGACCCTACTAAGTACAAGTCATTTTTGAAATGCTTTTCAACAGTACAACGTGATGTCCCACCTCATGTTTGTCAAATGAACAAAGCATTTTTCTAACGACAATACCCAATGATGGAGAGGCTGAGGCGAAATTGGTAGGGCACACTCTAAACTGGCACAGTCCTTTTACAAAGAATTTGTAAGCTGATAGCAAGAGCTGCAAAAAATTTCAAACCTTTTGACCTAATCATTTCATTAAGAAAATCATTGAAAAAACCTACCACTTTAAAAAGGCGCAAAGATACTCTATTAATGCTACAAGAACTAAATCTCAGCAGTTGAGGAATGAGTAAACAATGGTATAGCCACTTAAGGCAATATTTTCAATATTATACAGTCATTTAAATGACAATTGTGAACACTAGAGCAACACGAAAACACTATAAACTGGAGGGAAAAACAAAATATAAATTGTTCTCTAATGTTGAGCACTGCATGATACAGACCAAGTTTATGTAGGCCATCAGTAATGTGTAGCATCAGGACTCCGGTTTTGCACATGGAGCAGTATTGCAGACTTGGAGGTGATGGCAAATAGCATTTCTGAGAACACATCCCTTAGAGCTGGGCAGACTGCAGAGGAGTGTGGTACAGATTATCGAACACTATGAAGCCCTCTGTATCCAACAATTTTTAATCATACAATTTTGCATTGAGGGCTTTCATTTAAGGGGGAAAAAACTGCCACTGTGCAATTAAAAACTAAATAAAAATTACTGTTTTGTTTGCTTTTAAAATAACACGGCTCCCTTTTATTCAAGAAGAAAACAAAAATGAACTGACTGGGGGAAAACGTTTTGTAATTAAAAATCATTTGTGTCTCTTCCAAGTCTCATCATTCTCTGCCCCCCTCTCCATTTTCTGACACTCCCTCCAAATTCTTCTCCACTTACCCCTTCTCCCACAGTTACACACACAGTAGGCACACACCACAGGTGCACATAATGGGCATCTGACAATTCTTGACCAGTATCTAAAGACTCTGGTCTTGTAAACGAGGATCTCAGCCTGACCGCATCCTCAAGCCCTCAGTCTCTAACTTTACCCAAAAAACTAGATAAAAGGTGACAACTCTAAGTTGTGCTGTGTTCTCTAGTTCTCAAAGTACAAAGGCAATTCTGCGTATATAGATGGGCTATTAGTTAATTCCTCCCACACTTATACTGCACTCTGCCAGGTACTGCAATAACCAGGCACTTGGGATACAGGTGTCAGCTAGATAGACTTCTCCCTTTCCTCAGCCATCCAGGGTTAATTGTTTGAAGTGATGGTTACAAATTTGTCAAATCACTTTCACTATGGCAAAAAAGTCAGGGTTTTTGTTTTGTTTTGTTTTTGAGACAGGGTCTTGCTCTATCTCCCAGGCTAGGGTGCAGTGGCATCATCATAGCTCACTGCGACCTCAAACTCCTGGGCTCAAGTGATCCTCCTGCCTCAGCCTCCCAAGTAGCTGGGACTAGAGGCCTGTGCCACCACACTCCACTAATTTTTCTATTTTTTATAGAGACAGGGTCTTGCTCTTGCTCAGGCTGGTCTTAAACTCCTGGCCTCAAGAGATCCTCTGCCTTCCAAAGTGCTAGGATTACAGGTGTGAACCACCCTCCCCAGCCCCAAAATGTCAGTTTTTCAGCACTGTAAAAATGAGACATAATCGTCCTTTTTGAGGTTTGGAAAGACTTTCGTATCTTTCTCTTGCTCTCAACAGGAAAGCATTTATAAATTCTGTCTCCTTGCACTGGGATCATTCCAGTAGAGGAACAAAAGCTTTCAGGGCTCTGGGTCACTCAGCCAAATTCCCATTGAACAGGGTGTAATGAGTAGAGACTAACTTCTAACACTAACTACAGGTCCTGATATTTTTATGCAGGTCCCCAACCACAGACTTTTTAAGTAGGGATGTCTGTCCTCTGTGACTGGATCAAAGGCAGCCCTCCTGAAGCTGGGGTCCTGGATGGCGTTCTAAGGAGGTGGGGGTGGGGAGTCCAGCCCGACCACTCCCTCCAGCGGGGCGCCTCGAGACCTCACCCTCGCCCCGTGGCTCGAGCTAGCTCGTGGTCCTGGGTCACAAAGGCGGTTGCCAGGCGCCGGATGGAGAAAAGATGCTCTGGAGCGTGCAGCCCGCGGAGTTCAGCAGGTGAGCCCTTGGCCCGGATGGTGGGACCGGGCCTGGGCTCCCACTGCCTCCTCCGCCTCAGCCAGAGCCTTCTGGCTCCCGCCCCGGCTAGGGACCCTGGGGGAAACAAGTCCCTTTTTCTGGCGGGGAGGTGGAGCTACTCTCGCACTCCCCGGCAGCTCCAGCTTCTCAGGATCCGCAGTTTACAGTTGTCGAGGACCCCAGCTGCTCTTTTCCGCTACATTCCCCTTTCCCAGGTGGGGAAATTAGGCGATGGGGCTCCTTGGAATGGGAGGAGCGGTATGAAGGGGAAGCTTTTTCAGCCAGGAGAACCAGGTGTACCCTATCTAGGAGCCATTAGAGCAGGTTGAACAGACTTCCTAGGTTCAAATCCTCCTGGAGTGGATGACGGTGACTTTGGGTAGTGGGGATGGAGTGAACCATCTTTCTTAAACCTTGTGTGAAGGGGTGCAAAGACCTAGGGTCAGAAGCCTTCTCCTCCCCTTCATTTTGCCATATATTTAGGCTGGACATTGGACAAAGTCTTTTACCTCTGCCTCTGTTTCCTCTTCGGATAAGTCAAGAAAAGGATCTTGGGATTAAACACTCTTTTGGTCTTATGCTCAGAGCATTAATACTCTCCCCATCCCCACCTTGCCACGGCCATGTACCAGAATGGCCCTCATCTTGTCTGTATGCTCTAAAGGTCAAAGTATCAAGCATCAGAAGCCTCTCATAGGCTGTTTGGAATAGATAACTGTCCGTTGGGTGTCAGTTTCTCATCCTAAGGCAGCCCAGATATTTGAACACTTAATAATTTGCAAAGAACACTTAATAATCTGCGTAGGTTATGAGAAACATACTAGGTGGAGGAAAATCAACAAATCCCCCTTCTACTAACCATTATCAGGGGCAGGTCTTCTGGTCTGAAATGTCACCAACAGTTCTTTTTTTAAAATGAACTTTTTTGTCTCACAAACTGTGGTGGAAATGCCAACTTTTCACAGCATTTTTGGAGTGATTCCTGGACAGGATAGGATCAGATCTGCCACTGTTACCTTTTGTGGGAGAAGAAGGGGCAGAGAAATACATTTGGCTGGAAAGAAAAGGGATCTGCTATGCTCCCTAACATAATAGGTAGGTGCTTAAAAAATATTAGCTTCTCCTGAATTCAGCAAAACCTCTTAAATACTGATAATTTTGAAGTAGAAATAATGGAAAATCCAAATTCTACTTGAATAAACTTTGAGTTAGCAATAACTTCACAGCTCTTTATCTTCAAAAAAAAAATCGAGGTCTCCCATAGATGAAAAAAACAAAAAAAAAGCCAATCCACATCTAGAAAAACAAAAACATTTTAAAAATTTTTAAAGATTGGCCTTTAGAAAAGTTTTTTCCTCCCAGTAGGTGTAAATCCTCTGAGGTGGTACATAAATAGCCCAGGGTTGGAGAGAGCTGCTCCCTTATGTTAGAAAACACAGAGGCTTTTAGGGCCAAGAGTAAACTGCATAATGAAGAATAGGGAAAGCTAGAGTTGCCTGAAAGGAACAGCGTTAAGTCCTCAAAATATACAGTGCAAGAGAATCCCCTTGAGGGTCTGTATAAATGCAGATTGCTGTGTCCCAGAGTTTCTGTTTCTGTAGGTCTGAGGTGGGGCCCCAAAATCTGCATTTCTACCAAGTTCCCAAATGATGCTAAAGCTGCTAATCCAGGGATCATACTTTGAGAACCACTACTATAAAGTACACAGAGTTAAAGTCACAAATATTTTAAGATGTGTCCTTTTTGAGCTTCTTCTAATCTCTAATAATAAGGTCTCATTATCAAGTCCCAGCTGCCTCTGCCACTTCAGAGGCATAGATTCTGTCATAAGCTAACAGAGCTAACAACACAGCATAGGTCCTAATGGTGGACTACAATAGTCCATTTCAGACAAATCCATTTCCTTTTCTGTAAAATGGGTTAAAACCTACCTCCAGAGGCTTATGAAAAGGTTTAATAAAGCTTTAGTCCACATAGCAGTTGCTAGATTCAATACTTTAACCATTCCCTATTGTCTTTCACAGAATTACTAATACCCCAACACCTGTTGGAATCTTTTCATGGGAACTACAGATTAAGTCAATAATGAGAAAGAGATGGGAATGTGAACCACCATGCCCTCACCAAAAGTATGCCAAGGAAATTCCACGTTCTGATTCCTCTCCTTTAGGACTGTCAATGGCAAGATACCAGCTCTGGTCACCATGGACCCCACTGGACGAGAGCTTCCAATGGCTGCGGCACACAACACCTACACCTTCCTCCAAGCACCCCTTTAGGGCCCCCCCCTACTTCTCACGCACCCCTCCTGACCCTAAAGTGCAGCTGTGCTTTCAAGAGGTCGCTGTACTCCTAGAGAGCTCATTCCTGGAAACTGGAATGAGTACCAAGTTACCATGCCACACACCAGAGCTCCAAACCACGAACAACAAGAAAGGACTGGTCAGGAAGCCCCAGCCCATTCGCCTCAGTGGAGTGGATTCTGTCTTTGGCAGGGTCATCACAGCTCAGCCACCAAAGTGGACCGGGACCTTCAGAGTTTCAGACAAGTCAGCCTTTTGCAAAATCATTAGCAGGGAGCATCAGTGGCCCACTGGACTTAAGGAGCCTCAGATTCAGATGACAGTGACTATGTGCAAACAGATGCTGCGCTCTATCCTCTTGCTATATGCAACGTACAAGAAGTGCACCTTTGCCTTGCAACACTCCAAGTAAAGGGTCTCCTTTTGATTCCCAGTTCTTCACACTGTGCCCTTTGGTATATGTACCTGAAGCTTATAGAAACTTGTCCACATAAACAAAACTGTGACATTGCCCCAGCCATCTTGCTTTTCTGTCAAGCAGTGACCATTTGGGAGTCCCTTCTCTCTCTTCCCCTTCAAGAAAGGGCCAGTGATACAGAGCAAGGGAGAACACTTCCATTGTAAAGCTGAACAACCATTTAAAAGAGAGTCAAAACTAGCATTCACATCTACATGTGATAAAGAACCATTAAACAAACGACATAAACCAATGAGCCTACTGTGAACTCACTTAAACACCAAAAACCACAACAAATTGGGATAGCAAAGGGGTGTCCAGGAAAGAGATGTATAGATTTCTATGTACCAGAGAATGAAGGGGTCAAATATCTTTATGTGGGTCAAGGATTAGTTTAAAAAACAACCTCCCCCTACCAAAAACAATAACAAAAAAACCCCTAACCAGCTACACCCTAAGACTATTAGAATATAAAAATGGGTAGAAATATTAACAAATATTAAACAATATTTACAGCCTGGCAAGACAAAACTTAGTAGCAGCACTGAAACTGTGCTTTCTGGCAGAAGACACGAAAGTCCCCATTTTAGCTGAAGTGTACTCCTGATGTTCTATTTCTAATAAACTACAAGTAATTTTGTAGCATTTTATAATTAGATTATAGGCATAACTCAGAATAATATGGAAATAAACATTATATATAAAAAGTCAACATGAGTTTGATGCTGCCTTTTTCCCCCTCTTATGCTAAAAAACCAACCAAAAAATTTAACAAACCAGCCAAAATATTCCTTTTGATATTGGGCATTGACAAGAGGTTCAAGTCGCTCCTCCAGAAAGATCACAAAGATTTTCCATCTCAAATGAAGTTTATCCTTATAATAGGAGACATGATTTTAATCGGCAGAACTATGTTAGCACCTGTCTCCATTATTTCTTTTTTTTTTTTTTTTTTTTTTGAGACAGAGTCTCACTGTGTTGCCCGGGCTAGAGTGTCGTGGCGTCATCCTAGCTCACAGCAACCTCAAACTCCTGGGCTCAAGCGATCCTTCTGCCTCAGCCTCCTGAGTAGCTGGGACTACAGGCGTGCGCCACCATGCCCGGCTAGTTTTTTCTATATATTTTTAGTTGTCTAATCAATTTCTTTCTATTTTTAGTAGAGACGGGGTCTCGCTCTTGCTCAGGCTGGTTTCGAACTCCTGAGCTCAAACAATCCGCCCGCCTCGGCCTCCCAGAGAGCTAGGATTATAGACGTGAGCCACCGCGCCCGGCCTCTGTCTCCATTATTTCTCTGCACAAACCTCAACTCAATTCCATCTAATCCTTGAATAATGAAGGAAATCCAGAAACAGAAATGAGTTAGTGAGATAGAAGTTAGAACAAAATTTATTTGTAAAAGTGATACAAGCCTAAATTCTACAATAAACCAAAGAGTTTCAAAACTAGCTCCTAAGGCCCAGAATCACGCCTCAGAGTTTTTACTTTACAGCATAGCATCGTCATGTTTATCCAAACCAATAAATGATGCTACAGGGGAAACCTGGGCCTTTGATGTTAGACAATCAATGAAATCCACAATTGAGTTAAGGGAAACAGCAGATTTCAAACTCTGAACACAAAATGGTCATACGATGGCACAGATGGGGAAAGGAGCAACAGTTTCTCCGGGGTCTACTCAGAGTCATCACAACTTTCATCACTATCTTGCTCCTTTTCTTCAGCACTTGCTTCATCTTCTTCACCATCCTAAGGGATAAAGGACAAATAAGTATTTTAGATCACTGCTCTGGCAGACCTCATGAATACAGCTCCCACAAGATGTACAACTCTACTGTTATCATTGTTAAAACCAATGATAGATTTTAAACCATACATTTTTAAAATGAAATCAGAGTCTCCCCTATTTTTTTTTTAAAGGGGTGGGGTCTTGCCATGTTGCCCAGGTTAGTCTCAAACTCCTGGCCTCAGGCAATCCTCCTGCCTCTCAGCCTCCGGAGTAGCTGGGTTTATAGGCAACAGCCACCAACTCCAGCTTCCCACTCTTCTTGACATCATAAACGCTAAGCTAAGATCACAGAAGGAGGTCAGTCATTTTGATACTGACTCACGCCATTTTGCAACTAAACCAAATTTGCATGATTTTTAAATAAGCCATGGCCCTCCACCTCTACTGTATGTGTATAACATAGGAACAAAGTACCAGTGTATCTTAACAGGAATCCACAAAATTCTGTCTGGTTTGCAACTCTAGTATGGGAGGTTTGCTTAGGAGAAAGTACCAAACTAATAGGATATTGTCTGCTTCAAATTCTCCATGAGAACAGAGAGGAGGTATGTCATACAAATAAAACAGAGGACCATGTAAATAAAAGGGCTTTTCATACTAAACAATCTTTCTGCATCAGCCTCAAATGCATGATAGAGAAGCCCCACAGCAAGGGTTCTTAACTCTGAGCTTCTTGGTGTCCATAACCTACCTGAATTGTGCCAAAATTTTATAAACATACACATTTTTATTTAACTTTCTTTAAATTCTCAAAAGCATCTGTACCACAGAAAAAAATAAGGACCTATATTCTTATTTTAATCCTCTATGGTAGCAGCTTCTGACTCTGCTTTGGCTTTCACATTTCTATTTTTGTATGTTCAAACATGTTCAAATGGTTTAACTCATTCCTCTCAACATTCAGAATACTTCGACTTCTTTTCTCCCTTCTAAAATGGTTTCGGATATAAATTCATGGAAAATAGGAGGCTATAATGGAAAGAAATTTTCAATTTCTTAACATTTGCCCCAACTTAAGATACTCATGAGTGATTCTAAGATTTTGTGATTGTTTTTTCTTGGCTCTACAAAATTATATAAGCACAGAAGCTTTTTTGGAGGGAATGGAGATGGACATAGAACTATTTGATAATAAACATAATCAGGGAAAGTTCTGCTCTCTCTACCAACTCAGAATAGTTAACAAAATGCAACCACCAATGCCAGACCCTGGGGCCCTTTGAAGAGATACCTCTGTTATTTTGCTTTTGGAGACCTGGGATGATTTGTCTTCCTCATTCTCATCTGCTATGCTCTCCTGGGAATTTTGGGATATAATCTCTTCACCCTAAATGTGAATGGACCAAGAAAAATGGTGGGTTATAATGATTACATTTGGGATCTCAGGGAGAAAGGCTGAGTTTACAGGCAACACAAAGGAAGATATTCTAGCCATTGAAAACATGGTCAAACATGGGCACCAACTTGTGATCCAGCATCTAGAGAAGGTATACTCAACCTCAGGTTTCTGAGATGCCTGTGGCTCTCATATAATAAGTAGTTCTACAAAAGGTTCATCTTTGTATTCTTGTATCATATGAGATTTTACAAGGCTAGACTGCATTGGTGACTCTTTCATTTAATGTTGAACATGGTTCTAAGATTTCCTGTAATACCTCAAGGTATATAAGCACCAACATGCCAACCATGAATGGCTGTGTAGAGAATGAAAGATAGTGTAGTGAAGTGGCTGGAGAACATCAACTCTGGATTAAGACTGCTTAGACTCAAACCCTGGCTCCACTCACTTATTGCTGAATGATTTTATGTAAACAACTTAATTTCTCTGGGCTTCAATTTTCACAAAGAAGCAATAATATCTACCTCATAGGGTTGATGCAAAGAAAGGAAGCTAATTCTCCATGGTGCTATTCTTTTTGTATACAACTAATTATAAAACTCAGATATAGGAAGCATGAATGAGAAGGGGCTTATCCCCTATTTGAAAATTGCTTTAATTCCAAAACAGTGTTATAAGCAACCCAAGATTTCAGCTAGACCATTGAAAGACCTTAGAAATGTTCATTTGTTAAAATTAGCCAGAGTAATTTATAATTTCAGGAGTGTGATAGACTGGCTTAGGAAAAAAAAAAAACAAAATAACCAAACGCAAAAATATTTGTCCACATATAAAAATGCTATTATAAAATCTACCCTCAATAGGGCTTAAAGGCGCCCCTCTGGCTGTGGAGAGAGGTTTGTACTGATCTGGCTCCTTTACCACTGAGGCACTGTTTATACCAATGGCATGTTTCGGTGTCTTCGCTGCTTGGGATGAAGGGTGCGGCCTGTGACCAGGACCCATAAACAATGTACCCTAACTTTAAGAGCTAAACAGCCAAAGACTTAAGAAAATAGTAGTCTTATTGAGAGAGCAAGGCCAGGTGCTGTGGCTCACGCCTGTAATCCTAGCACTCTGGGAGGCCGAGGTGGGAGGATTGCTCGAGCTCAGAAGTTCGAGACCAGCCTGAGCAAGAGCGAGACCCTGTCTCTACTAAAAATAGAAAGAAATTAGCTGCACAACTAAAAATATATAGAAAAAATTAGCCGGGCATGGTGGTGCATGCCTGTAGTCCCAGCTACTCGGGAGGCTGAGGCAGGAGGATCACTTGAGCCCAGGAGTTTGAGGTTGCTGTGAGCTAGGCTGACGCCATGGCACTCTAGCCCGGCCAACAGAGTGAGATTCTGTCTCAAAAAAAAAGAGAGAGAGCAGGGCTTATGTTACCCCCCTTACATACCTTCTGATGTTCCCACAAAGAATGGGTGTGGGGGATTATTACTTGCAGGGCCCAAGGCTTACCTGCAAGTCCCGGTTTTTGAGATTGCCCAGCCAGAAAGCCTCTCTGCAATTGTTAAGGATGAGCATGGCTTTGACTCTGCAAACTAACAGCTCCAGGGTCTTTTTGAGCAAAGGCACGTGTTTGGTGAGTCTCATGTCCTGGTGAATCTGAATAGAAATAAATACACCCATCTCATGTAAGTTTATCATGCCTTCACACTTCCTATACAGAGCCTTTTGAATTCCTAACACCTTAAACACTGAATAAGAACATAAGCCCTATCAATATGGGCCAGAGATATATTTCATCAAAGAGCAGGAGTTTGACAGAGTACTCCAAGGAGAATGGCAGCTAAAAAATTCAGAGCCTAGAAGACATACCACCAAGACCTCTAGCTCTTCCTCATAACCTCTTATTGACCAATCATCAATGTATTTACCTAAAATCTTGTTTGTTTTTATTTTTCTTAAAAATTTTACTTTAAAACATGAGGGAAAAAGTCTTACAGGTACACATGGAAAAGTAAAATATGATCACCACTGAGTGAAAACAATCTAACCAGAAAGCTTTAATGCCTGTCAGCTAATGTTGAAGCTGAAATTCTGAAAGTATGACATGCTGCAGGGCTGAAAGGAGTGGATAATTAGTATTCTTCTCCTTCCTCACCCTCTCCTTCAACAGAATCTGTACCAACCTCCTCATAATCCTTCTTAAGGGCTGCCATGTCCTCATGGGCCTCAGAAAACTCTCCTTCCTCTATTTCCTCACCCATGTACCAGTGAGCAAAGGCATGCTTGGCATACGTCAGGTCGAACTTGTGGTCCAGGCAAGCCCAGGCCTTAGCAATGGCTGTGATGTTGCTCAGCATGCACACAGCTCTCTGTACCTTGGCCAGGTCACCACCAGGTACCACAGTGGAAGGCTGGCAATTGATGCCAACCCTGAAGCCAGTGGGATACCAATCCACAAACTGGATGCTGCGCTTGGTCTTCATGTGGCACTGGCAACACTAACATCTTTGGCAACCACATCACCACAGTACAACAGGCAGCAAGCCATATATTTACCATGGTGAGGGTCACATTTCACCATCTGGTTGGCTGCCTCAAAGCCAGCACTGATAATGTCTGCTACAGCAAGTTGTTCATGGTAAGCTTTCTCAGCAGAGATCACAGGGGCATATGTGGCCATAGGGAAGTGGATGTGGGGATAGGGCACCAGCTGGTCTAAAATTCTGTCAGATCAACATTCAGGGCTCCATCAGATCTGAGGGAAGCAGTGAAGGAGAACACGATCTGGCTAATAAGGCTGTTTAGGTTAGTGTAGGTCAGGTGCTCAATATCAAGGTTTCTATGACAGATGTCATAGATGGCCTCATTGTTTATCATGAAGGCACAATCAGTGTGCTCCAGGGTGGTGTGGGTGGTGAGAATGGAGTTGTAGGGCTCAACTACAGCTATGGAGCTATGGACACCTGGGAGGCTAGGTAAATGGAGAATTCCACCTTGGACTCTTTGCCATAATCGATAAAGAGACATTCCATCAGCAGGGAGATGAACCCAGAACCAGTTCCCCCACCAAATCTGTGGAAAACCAAGAAGCCCTGAAGACCTGTGCACTGGTTGGCCAGCTTGCGAATTCGGTTCAAGACAAGGTCAATGATCTCCTTGCTAATGGTGTAGTGCCCACGGGCATAGTTATTGGCAGCATCTTCCTTGCCTGTGATGAGCTGCTCAGGGTGGAAGAGCTAGTGGTAGGTACTAATGCGCACTTTATCAATGACTGTAGATTCCAAGTCTACAAACACTGCCCTAGGCACATGCTTGTCAGCACCTGTCTCACTGAAGAAGGTGTTGAAGGAGTCATCTCCTTCTCCAGTGGTCTTGTCACTTGGCATCTGGCCATCAGGCTGGATGCCATGGTCCAGGCAACGGAACTCCCAGTAGGCATTGCCAATCTAGACACCAGCCTGGCCAACGTGGATGGAGATGCATTCATGCATGGTGGCTACAGGTCAGGAGGCGAAGGCGACAGGAGCAGACACTGGGTCCTGATTACCATCCCCATCAAGCTAAGAGTCAAGGTAAGTAATGCATCTACCTAAAATATCCTTGAACATACATTATACTGATATTAAACAACAAAGAGTAGTTTTGTTTAGCTGAGAGAATCCTTAAAATTCTACTGTTCAGCACCTTCTAAACTTAGAACCAGGGCGGCAAGTAAGCAATAGGAATTGGATCGAAGAATCAGTCGGTTTGCTACTAACTATAGACCTCTAGGGTTCTGTGTTCCTTCAGACAAAAAGTGACAATGGCTCAACAACTATAAGAATGCTTCAAGTGGAAAAGTCCTTTAAGGCTAAGATGTTCTCACAAGAGACAGATGCATTCCTTGACAAGTAGCACAGCTGAAAGCCTCTAAGATAGCTGCTGTAGAGCCACCTCCTGTCTACAGCAGAATCACTTACATTACAGTCCTTCTATCCAGAGGACTTTGTAGCAGTCATACACCCACCAAACTTCTATATCTCTCACCCAAGAAGAGTTTCTAAAGGAAATAGGGCTATGGAATGAGAGTCAAATTTCAGATGCAGAAATTTCCCTTAGATGATTATCCAATCTCAACCAGCACTAAGGATTTGACTGCTCTGAATGAACTGTCTTTGGACAGACACAGTCCCTGATATAAAGGCTCAAGAAAGGATAAAAAAAGCAGCAGTAATTGTAGCCTGTGGATCTCCCAATAGCAATTGCGGATTAAGCCAACAGGCAGGCTGCTAACAGGACCTGCATCCCCCTCTTACCTTGGAATGTCCACACAGGTGATGAAGCAGCCTTGTGTCCAGCTGGAAGGTTTCCAGTAAACTCAGAACATCTTCCTATAACCAACAAAATTCATAAATGCTATATGAAATGTGGTAATTTCATTCTGGATGCAAGATATCCTTACAACCACGGGCTCCGAAGAGGATAAGCTCTACAGTTGCTTGCCTAAGCTGAAAATCATCTTCATTTGGCCCTTAAATAGGAGGAAGAATGCTGGCTACCTCTTATTCTCAACCCTTTCACTTCTGTCCCTTGTGTAAATCTGAGAGTTCTAAGACCTGGATTTTAGTTTTAAGTAGATCACCATGTCTCAGTTTCCCTATCTGCAATATTAGGATAAAATACTACCTTCTTCTTTTTTTTTTTGAGACAGAGTCTCACTCTGTTGCCCTGGCTAGAGTGAGTGCTGTGGCATTAGCCTAGCTCATAGCAACCTCAAATTCCTGGACTCAAGCGATCCTACTGCCTCAGCCTCCCAAGTAGCTGGGACTACAGGCATTAGCCACCATGCCCGGCTAATTTTTTCTATATATTTTTAGTTATCCAGATAATTTCTTTCTTTTTTTTTTTTTTTAGTAGAGACGGGGTCTCGCTCTTGCTCAGGCTGGTCTCGAACTCCTGAGCTCAAACAATCCGCCCGCCTCGGCCTCCCAAAGTGCCAGGATTACAGGCGTGAGCCACCGTGCCTGGCCAAAATACTACCTTCTTTTTCTTGTTCAGGGTTATGAGGGACCGACCAAATATGATGACAGTGCTTTCCAAAGTTCAATTTGCTAAATATTTACAGAAAATCATCTGTTTCTATCCTTACTTTACTACTTTAGTCCTG
Organism: Propithecus coquereli; assembly: GCF_000956105.1. Classification (NCBI taxonomy): domain Eukaryota; kingdom Metazoa; phylum Chordata; class Mammalia; order Primates; family Indriidae; genus Propithecus; species Propithecus coquereli. The sequence continues at coordinate 2,075,653 of NW_012134636.1, read as the reverse complement.
GGTGCCATTTGGCTAAAAAACTATCAAGACTATTCATTACAATAGCAAAGGGTAGGTATTACGATACAAAGGAGTTCTTTTTTATGTTAATCATCCCTGAGAGTAGACCTAGAGAAGCACAAAGGAAAAAGCAAATGACACACTGATACAAGAGGTCCTGGGAGTGCAGTAGCACAATAATATCAAACTAACAAGAACCACCTCCCTCAGGTCTGGAGTACAAGTATAAAAGTGGGTTTGAACCAGAGTGGGTCTGAAGAGTTCAGCCTACTTTGTAACATTCAGTCCTATTTGGGCATCTCCGGCTATAGGAGAAGTGGACCAGGGGTGCCCAAGTAGAACTGTAGCCCAGAATATGGGCACGGGGACTGCTCCCACCCCCAGCCCCAACTCAGAAGTCACCACGGACATATCTTCTGAGCATGTCTTCAGAAGATGTCTTTACTCTCTTCTCTCAGCTCTTACCCGGTGTTTTCTAAAACTGAAGTCCAGGAGCGGCATACATTGCTTCAGAAATGCTTCCACAAAGAGACGTCCATACTGAAGAAAAGAGACACACTGGTCACCTTTAGCGGAGGTCTTTCACCTGAAAGGCCACTGTCTGAGGCAGAACAGCATCACCCAGCCCAAGGGTTTTACTTTCTTATTTTTACATGTAAAAAATAAATTGGGAGGGGTCCAAAATTTGGAGAATGTAGCTTAATGCAAAAACTAGATGCGCTTGCCAGCTAAGCCCTGGAATTAAGCACACTTAACCTACCCTAGACACAGCCAATTGACAGGGACTTTGTTCAGCTTAAGAGTGAGAGCACAGAGGAGTAGAGCGGAACTCCAGCTCCCTGAGCATAATTTACTCCCAAGAGGAAAACTGAGCTGAGGAAGCATATGATCAATTTCCAAATTTCCCAATCAGATAAATCACTCCTCTCCCTGACTGACCCATCTCCCACACCATGCCAGGGTGACGTGAGCAAAGAGGGAGAGAGGCTAGGAGACAACAAGAACAGGATGCCATCCACTTGGAAGGAAATGCTGGGAGTGGGGAAGAGCATTCTCCCCATTGGCTTTACCATCAAATCTAGGACTATTCCGGGCTATTCCCACACGAGAGGAGTTTGGCAGTTATCAGGATATCAGATCCCACATCCATGAGGCCACTTCACAGGCTTTAAAAAAGAGGAATCATCCATTCCTCCTTCCTCTCTGTTGCCTGGGAAGGGATGACAAGGGAGGGTGACTACTGCTCCTAAACTCAACTGCCCTGAAGCCACTCCTCCTAGTTCAAAGATTCTGACCAAAAGTTTTCAAACTCATAGGAAAATTGGCTTTTCCAGTCACTCAACTAGTGTGGGAAAACGTTTCCATTGCTGTCCCTAAACTACCACCTGTTTGCACAGATTCTGGAGACTCTGGCTTGTGGGCAAGGTATCGGGCAATTCATCTCAGCTGAGGCACTCTCTAGACTGATCCACAGGAAGAATAAATACTAAACAGGGTCCAGTAAATGGCTCACCTTCAAACACACATGCAGAACAGGACGACTATCAAATACCTGGAGAGGTGAAAGATAAGAAATCAAAGCTGAGTTCTGCTCCTTTGAGCCTCCCAGCCTCTTTCCTACTGTGCAAAACATAGCTCTGAGTGCTGCAGAGAATTCTAAAATGAAGAAGGCATGTCAACAGTTAAATTAACTACAAAGCAGAATAAAGTAATCACCACAACTGAAGTTCAAGAAATGGAAGAGAGGAACAAAGGGGAACAAGACACTGACTCCAACTAAGGATGTTGAGAAGCTGGCATTATTAGAGGTCCAAAATCTAAATCTGAAGCCTTAAGACTGCATGACAGAGGTGGAAAGGAGAGATGATGACATTCTGGGCTCAGGGGACAGCCTGAGCAAAATGACAGAGCAAGTGAGAACACAGTGTCTTTAAAGGATAACAAAGGCACTCAGGGTTGGAAGAGGGAATATGCTTATATCATAGAGGACCCAAGGGAAAGTGAAAGAAAGTGAAGGAATTACAGGTGGGAGGAAGGAAGAGAATAAAAAGGATACTGCCTAGGGAGAGAAGAAGGGTAGAGAGACAAGGCAAGAAGATGATGAGGGGAAAGCAGGTCCTAAGAAAGTATGGGGAGGAACAAGGAGAGTCCGTTTTGGAAGCCAGGACCCTTGCTTTCTGCAGTTCGCTGGTGAGATGGGTCAAGAGCCCCCATACTCACCTTTATGAGGTTGATGAGGACACTGAAGTCTCGAACAGCCATGTTCCAATAGAGGAGCTTCTCTTCATGAATCTGAGGACAGCCAAATATACAGGCAGCTCAGAATCATAGCCAAATATTTCTCTTACTGTACTCCTACTAATACACAGTTCTTGAATTCATAGCTATTCACAGCTTTAAGCCAATTATCCTTCCAAAGAGATGTGGCAACCAGTGCACCCACAAGATGGTTCTGAGGCCTGTACATACTGTGATAACATTAGAATATCTTAAAAAGACTTTCTAAAAAGATGATTCCTCTTTAGTAATTTCCAAGTAGGTAAAAGCCTCTGCAACATACCTACTAGCCATCAGATCTCTGTGGCTTCTAATTCCCTATGCTAGCCCTTCCTCTCAAGAGTCTAGCTCAGTTCTTGGTAGCAGGCTGCCAAGGCCCACAGCATCTCAAACAGGCTGGCTTACCTCATGCCAGTCAGCAAGAGGCAAACTGGGCAGTAGCCAGGGAAAAGAGCACCCAATCCTCATCTCCAACTAGAGGGGAAGGAAATTAAACCAGAAGCTCTTTAAAAAGAATCCTAGATCTCAGTAACATGAAAAAATATCTTAGGAGAAACCCTGGACCCAAGAAATAGAAGAATCAGCAATTTCCAAGTAATCCAGAGTTCACTTCTTGGAGTGGGAGTACCTACCCACCTGCTGCGAGTCTGCTGCTGTGCCAGCCTGAAGACCTCTTACTGTCTTCTCTAATTCAGCCATCATCACACGGAAGAAAATGACAAAGGTGTGCCTAGAAGAGGGCGAAAGCATGCAAATCCACACCATGATGCACTGCTTAGAAAGAACATCATGGGAAGAAGCCAGAAACCAAAAGGAATTGCCTTCCCCAGCTCTGAATGTCCTTTCACTAAGGTCCACTGTAAGAGGATGGGGAGAGGAAAGGACTCAGAAATGAGCCCAAGAAGATGGACTGTCAAACAATTTAGAATTAACTTTATGAAAGGAGGTGGTATGGTAGTATAGAAAGAACAGTAATGTAATGGTGAGAATATGTGAGTGTGAGTCCCAGTTCTATGTTTATTTTATTGCCTATGTGAGCTTGAGAAGTTCCCTCTCTAACCCTCATTTTACTCAACAGTAAAACAGGGATAATGATACCTATCTCACAGAATTATCAAAAGGATCAAATAAGATAAAGAATGTGAAAGTGCTTTATAAACTGAAAAGACTACAAGTGTAAGATAACTATTGATATTCTGAGACACAAATCCATTAAGTGAGACATACATGATTAAATACAACAATCACCTTATTGTTCTAAATGTGGTTAAAATATTGGAAAAATAGTCTCGAGTTTAAAGGATGAAAGTACGGATGGAAATTTGGTGATTAAATGTTCACTGCCTTTGATGACTGTAACTACTGAAAATTCATTCTTGAATAAGGTCCTCTCCTATGTGTTGGCTGAGATAAGCTTGGAAGGAATGCATAGTAGCCACTCTTCGCGGAATGAATGATTGTATCAGAATTAGATGAAGAGTAAGGTCGTTATTCAGAAACTACATACATTGCAGTGTGACTGTGATCCCACCTTCAGGAAAGAAGTAGAGTCAAGAACTCCCTTACCTGGTCAGTGTAGGGAATGTGGAAGCAGATGCATCTTTAGGAGAATTGATCAGTTCTGGGACACCAACACCAGCAATCTCCTCTATGGCCTTCAGAACACTGCCTGTGTGCTCCAGGTAGATACTGCATTGAGAAGCAAATAAATATTTCAATTATTGATCAATGAAGTAGGATACAACTGCAGATTCCTCTACTTTCTCTACGAATTGATTAAACAATAAGGAGTTATCTGACAGTATAAAACAGAACGAGAGGATCTTAAGATCCACATATTCCAAATTGTGTTCATTTTAAACCCACTTCATTGCTTTCAAGTTCCCCCTAACAAAGGTCATTTCTCAGTCTCTGACAAGACGAGGGATCCCAATAGTAGCAAAATGGAAAAAAGTTATTTGGCTCTTTGGAAGAAACCAAACATCTCACCAGAGCAAACTATGGAGCTGGTCATTAGAGATGTTGTTCTTCTCCTTCTCCCCACTTGGCCACACCCGACAGAGGAACTGTCTGGCTAGGGAAGCTGTTAGAAAACAAGACAAAGGCATCTCATATATGAGAAATTGACCATACTCATCTTTCAGGCTTTTGGGGATGATTATTGATCAAAAGAGTTATTATTTTAAATTTACTAAAAAGTTCCTAGTCTAACAGGCAATTTTTAAAAAGTTGTTATATTCCTGCTCCATTGGGCCTTCTGCCAGAAATAAACCCATTTGTCTAAGATGCAACACATCCCACCTGCTCACCCCATCCTGAAACACACAAACATGAACATATATGGACATACACAGAGAAAAGGAACGCTACTGAGCAGTGGGAAAGGCAATTTTGTTCCTCCTAGGCAGGCCAATAGCAGTGAGCAACTCATAGGTTCAGACCAAACTGTCCCCTCTTAATCAATAAAAAATAATAAAGTTTGTTTTGCATTTTTATCTTGCTATCTTTTTGTGCTGCCAACTAGGATATCTAATCAGTAAGTTCCATGCCAAGAACTATGATAAAAGATACTTAAAGGAAAGGTCAGGGAAGTGGCCAATATTTCCTTTATACTTGACCCTGATTTCTCCTTTTTCTCCCACTTTATTAACCTCATAGTTTATGTCTCTTTTTGCCAAATGTCTCAGATAATTAAAAA
>NW_012134636.1:2065640-2069703 GCF_000956105.1 Propithecus coquereli | reverse complement strand
CTATATATTTTTAGTTGTCCAATTAATTTCTTTCTAATTGTAGTAGAGACGGGGTCTCGCTCTTGCTCAGGCTGGTTTCGAGCTCCTGAGCTCAAACAATCCGCCCGCCTCGGCCTCCCAGAGACCTAGGATTACAGGCATGAGCCACCGCGCCTGGCCGAGCAGAACTTTTAATAAATGTATCATATATGGTCAGCTTTCAATACACTGAAGTAATGGGAGACGGAGAATCATAACTAATCCAAAAATGTAGTTATTATAAAACTAGAGTCAATTCCTGATTGATTGGTGAGGTTTCAATCACTACACTATATTTAAAATTTTAAAAAGTCCTTCCCTACAGGCCAGAATGACAAGCATTGATTGGTGACCCAGTGACGGTCTAGGCTATCAGGGGAGGTGAGAGAAAGACCAGTCACTCTGGTTGAAGCTGGGGTGGGAGGCTGAAAGCCATGACCCTGAAATCACCTTCTCCCCTCCCTCGCCCACTGCCTAGCCCTCAGCCATATATGTTCTTCCTCCAAGCCTGGGGGTGGGGTGGGGGAAGGAGACAAGTAATCAGTGATAACTAGCTACTGCCCAATTATCCAACCCTGCTGGGAGACAGCGTAGATCCCTGGATAATCAAGAGCTGACTACAGATGGTCAATGTTTTCATCATCGTTACCTGAAAAGACAGAGTAAATGGGTTGATGTATGCATGAAGATTTAGCATGATTTGCTGAAGGGTTTCTAATGCTTCAGGATTTATCAGAATACATAGGTAAGAAAGCTCATATACTAAGGAAAGTAGCTGAAAATTATCAATTTCATTCATAACTACTGAAAGACACCCAAGTTATTTCAAAGAAATCTTGCCAATCCTACTCCCAGGAGTTTCTTGGGACAACACTTTGAGATATGTAGTCTGACCCACCTGAGCAGTTCCTCCAAGGGCTGTTCATGTTCTCTCTGCTTCAGTCGGCTAGTAAGGACCTCGAGGGCTGAGTATAGTAAATTATGATTTTTGGGTTCAAAAAATCCACTCCTAAGGGAAAATCAAGGTAAGATGGGTTAGCTTAGTTTCAGGAAGATTACTTGGACAGTATTTGAGGGGCCCCTGGCTCCAGTCTGTACCCTCAATAAGTCAACAGAGTTTAAAAAAGAATTTAAAGCACTCAAGAACCAAATTGAATTACAGCTCTAAGTATCAGATTAGAAGTTGAAGTGTACCCAAAATAGTCTTTCCTTAAGGACCAAACAGTCCTCAGAGGTTTATTTTCAAGGGAAGGAAAGCTCTCCTTCAGTCCCTATTGTTTGGAAGCAGTGGAGAGAGAGGGGCAGACGGCTATCTAGATGTTACCTAGAAGATAAAATCAACAGGACTGGGTAATCAGATGTGGGAGAGAGAAAGGGTAGAAAGTGAGGGAAGAACAAAGAATAACTCCTGGTTTCTGGCTCAGGCAGCTGGTGGTACCATTTACCAAGCCAGGCAAAGCTGAAGGAGCAGTGGTAAGGATGATACATTCCATTTTGGAATGTGATGAGTCTGAGGTGTCAATGACACATCTAAGGAGGTGTTGAGTAGGCAGTTGGATATAAATGTCTATTGCTCAGAAGATAAATTTTAGCATAAATATAAGCCTGGGTAAGATTGCCCAGAAAAGTTGTATAATGAGGGCCCAGGGCTTAGCCCTGACAAACAGATGTATTTAAAGGACACACTTCCCTCATTTCTACTTTTGTCCATGCTGTGCCTTCCAACTGGTTCCTTTACCTTCCCCTAAAGGCCGTCTATACCTTCAAGGGCTCAATCAAGTCCCACTGCTTCCATGAAGGTATCCCAAAATACCCCAGTTCCCACTGTGTTCAGCTGTTTACCATATAATCTGAAATTTATTTACAACTTGTTTAAGTAACAGTGTCTTCAATAACAATTTTCCCCAGCTTTATAATAGAAAGCTTGCTACAAGAAACTAGACTAAGAATCAGATGGCCAAATTAGGTTAGCTCATCAGCAAGTCACCTAATTTGTCAAATAGTGGCTCCCTAAGACTCAGAGGGTAAAAGATAAAATGAAATGATACAGACAAAAACACTTCACAAAGAATAAAGCAGCATATTTACATAAAGTTTTGGGGCCTTCCTTCTTTTCTACATCTCAGTACCTTGGTGACGCCAAGTAAAAGCAAGTATATCCTCATTTCTCTCTACTACCACATTTCCTACATACTTACCAAGCAAAAAGCCCATGGAAAATCTGCAGTAGCCTCTGATAGCAGGAAGACATTATGCAGTACTCCTGAACTTGCACTCCTGGTCCATCAACCACACCATGATTCTCAGTGGCTAAGCACTAAAAAGGAAAATGACTTTAGGACAGTTGCTTCAGCAATTGCCCTCATTTTCCTTTAAATTTTCTGAGCCAAAAATGAAATCTTGTGTTAACTTAGTAATTTCTAAGTCTCTAAAATGATAAAATAAGTATCTGACCTGAAAATAATTGTGAATATTCTCCAGATGGTTACACATTGGGGTCAGCAGTTGAACAACACAATGAGCAATTTCTTGGGAAGATCTCTGACGGAGATGTGAGAATCCAACATCCCGGCTTCCTTTATTCTATAATAAATTTAGAGTTATGGGAACTGCTAGGTAGCTTCTCTGAAACTAAGGATTCACTATGGAGTTTAGTCAAACTTATTTCACCAGGTAGGAGCAGATGGGAGGAATGAGTTGCTTGCCTAAGACTATATTCTGACAAAGAGAAAAAAATCTTGTTCCATCTTCAAATAATGGAGAGACTGGCATTTGTAGAGTAAGAAGAGTATTTGATTGAGAAGTATAGACCCATCATAACTAATGAGATAAACCTCACACAAAAGTAGAATCCTTTAGGTTGACAAGAATGTAGAGCAAATAGTAAGGACAAAGAAGAAAGAATCAAATAACTGGCTATATTAATGTTTAAATATTTACACTCCAGACTTCCATATTTTGTTGTTTTTACTGTCCAACTGCTTCCCCAGATGCTAGGTATACATTTGTATTATATGTTGTACACACATTTGAGGTTCTGGCCTCTCTAGACAGTCAACTATTATACTGAGGCTTGGGCATGAGCTTACTTTTGGGAGGCCATTAAAACCCAAACCTGAGTAAAGAATAGGATTCAGGAATGTTCAGGGCATTTAGAAAAACATTACTTCTTTGTTTTCTCTGTTTCAGAGTTCCTTTTTAAGGCAAGGTGAATATGGTCTAGCAATAGAGCTGCCCCCACTCTACCCAGTGACCCAAACACAATGCCAGAGAAAGTGACAACTTATTCACCACTAAGACCTCCTTCTTTCCAAATCCACTAAGCCCAGATCCTATGCTTCTGTCTAAACTAACCTTGAGGAAGGGGACTCTCCTGGTAACAGGAGGTATCAGCATATTCTCCACCTTCTGGGCAAGATCTTCCAGTAAGAAAAGCAGCTCAGGGGGCCCAAGTTGCACAACTTCTGTAGCCTATCACATGGAGGAGAGAGAGATTAATTCTAAGCATGTCCTAGTTATTTTTTTGTACATTTCAAGTTCACTCTTTCCAATGGGGAAAAAAACTGACTTTTAACAAAAAAGGGGAAAATTTCCCCCACATCATTTAAAGGATGGCTGCTGTTCTCTGTCAACTGATCAAAAAGTCAGGCATTTCCAAAATAAAACAAATTTGCAAATTATTACAATAGGAATCCAAGACAGCACAGTTTAGAAGACATACTTTTTTCTATAGAAATAAATTCCTCTGTATATCTTTCCAGCTGTGGACCCAAGATACATTTCCTAAATATCTTGTGATAACAAATGACTAATTCAAGGGAATTTCACTTTTTTCTGCTCGCTAAACAATCCTTGCATACTTACTTTCCCATAATGTTTTGCTACTATTAATTCTGGGCAGGATCCCAGAGTAATCCCAGTGTACAAACTACACATTTCCAGAAGCAGAACAGGTGAAATACAGTCTCACTTAAAACTGTTCACTCAACACACACTTATGAGCAATTTCCTAAGGGCAAGTTGATGTAGAAAGATTTTTTTTTTT
>NW_012134636.1:2063330-2065590 GCF_000956105.1 Propithecus coquereli | reverse complement strand
TCTCTTTTTGCCAAATGTCTCAGATAATTAAAAAGAAAAAAAAAAAAAAGGAAGAACATGATTAAACGGAAAATTATCTAACCAGCTGATCTAACCAAACTCAGGCTAAGCAGTGTCAGCCAAATCAGTCATAGCTTCTTCTGGGTCCTTGTTGGTATAGCAAGAGGGCATGTCCAAGGTTACATAGGGATTTACATGGAAAAATGTACAAAGTCCTGGGATGCCTCAGATATTAATCCTATTCATGAAAAAAGAAAAAAAAGAGGATCCCATCACCAATTTTTTCTTTGTTCTGAGCAGGAGCTGTAGATTTCTCCAAAATGACCATCAAAAGTCTGATGAGATAAAGAGCACACTGGAAACTAGGAATGCTGTGATGGAAATTCTGCAAGTAATGGAAGCTCTGGCTGTAAAGAGACAAGAAAAAAAAACAAAAAGCAAAAAACACAATAGTATCACATGTATTACAGATATGTTTACATCCACATGAGTTGCCCAAGTACCCTTTAAGTGTTTGATGGCCTAATTAGAATCCTGCTCATTTTCACGAGCTTTAGTAATAACTTTCTCTCAAGCATCTTGGTACAAAACTATGTCTTTGTATGGAGAAAGCCCAGGCAGAAGGGAGCCCCAAAATGGAACTGTTGGCCTTTCATGTATGCCAAGAAAAACAAGGACTACACTAATATATAAAACCCTGGATAAATTATTTATTCTTTAAAGCCTTAAGCAATACACATAAAATAATGCTTAAAATCTGGGTTCATAGAGAAAAGTGAAAGGAAATTATAATATAAAGCAGATCGAACAGAACTTTTTTTTTTTTTGAGACAGAGTCTCACTCCTTGCCTGGACTAGGCAAGTGAGAGTGCCGTGGTGTCATCCTAGCTCACAGCAACCTCAAACTCCTGGGCTCAAGTGATCCTCCTGCCTCAGCCTCCCAGGTAGCTGGGACTACAGGCACGCGCCACCATGCCCAGCTAACTTTTTCTATTTTTAGTTGTTTGGCCAATTTCTTTCTATTTTTAGTAGAGACAGGGTCTCGCTCTTGCTCAGGCTGGTCTCGAACTACTGAGCTCAAATGATCCACCCGCCTCGGCCTCCCAGAGTGCTAGGATTACAGGCGTGAGCCACCGCGCCCGGCCATGTTATTTTTTTTTAACCTTGAGAAATTTTACTCTCTCGTGAAATCCCACATCAAAAATTATTTTTTTTCTGTGAAACTGTCCTCTACTCCCAACTTCATTATAAATATCATTCTCTCAGAGTTTCACTGGTACTTGGTTCAGATCATTAATGTAGCACATGGCATCAATAGAGTAGATTAGATTATGAGCTTTTTTTTTTTTTGAGTCAGGGTCTTGCTCTGTCACCCAGGCTAGAGTGCAATGGTGTCATCACAGCTCACTGCAACCTCAGACTACTGGGTTCAAGCGATCCTCTTGCCTCAGCCTCCCGAGTAGCTGGGACTACAGGCGTGTCCCACCACGGCCTGGCTAATTTTTCTATTTTTTGTAGAGACAGGGTCTCACTCTTGCTCAGGCTGGTCTTGAACTCCTGACTTTAAGTGATCCTCCTGCCTCAGCCTCCCAAAGTGCTAGGATTACAGGCATGAGCCACTGTGCCCGGCCGATTATGTGCTATTTTAAGGCAAGGATCATGCTATACACACTACTGAATTGCTATTGTCTAGATTAATGGCAAACACAAAAAAGGCCTCAGTGAGCATCTGCTGGATGCTGAACAAATGTCATGAAAAAGTGAAAACAGCATTGACCACTATAAACCAGAACAGTGTTCCTCTATAAAAATAATCTAAGTAGCCTATTATTAGTAACCTAAGGTAAGAATCACTCATCAGCAACATATTTTATAATGTCTAACACAGTATAAAAAACTTAAGACTTATAAACGGGATGATGAGGATGATTATTCATACTTTCAGATATAAAGGCTTTTAAAGTCAGAGCCTAACTTCTCTTAATGTCAGTGTTCTTTGTAAAATAAGAGTAGAGCTGAAGAACTCTCTGAAAGATTAGTTCTGAGATCCCAATCTGTTACTTACTTCGGTGTGCATTTCAGTGTCTAAGATGAACTTGGTCACAAGTCCACAATGCAGAATAGAGAACACCTCAATGTCTAGCTCTCGGAAAAAAGTATGGTAATTCTGTAGTGACACCGACATTTTTTCTTCCTTCCCTGGGAACTCCTGGGGGAAAAGAAGCAGAAATGACGAGAATAAATAAGTCTTTTATTTTTT
>NW_012134636.1:2047270-2062590 GCF_000956105.1 Propithecus coquereli | reverse complement strand
TATTGGGATTCACATGGCCTAGGCAATTTCTCAAATATATAAAACCTATTTAGGTACAAAGTTACAGGAAAAGGGAACTACTGTTAATCAAGTACCAGAAACTGTACTAAGCATTTCATGTTATCTTGATTTACTGAGAACTTGATATTCTGGCATCACAGGGGAGAAAGGCTAAAAGAAGTGTATATAAAACTATGTCTTAAGACAGAATTTGATAATTGCTACAAGAGAGAATTGAAAGTACTCTGGAGTGCAATAAAGGGAGTAAAATCTTCAAGATAATAGTTACAAAAAACAATTTACAGTATGTGATGGGAATAAGGTCTTAGAGTCTAATCCAAATCTTGCTACTAAGAGGGTCACTCCAAGGCTTAGTAGAGTTCACCTGACTCTCTAGTCCCTAATTTTTCTCTTTGTAAAATTCAGAGAATAAAGTTGGCCCTCTGTTAATCTCAGTGGGCTGTAACCTTCATGGTCACCTGTCATTTCAGTACCTTGTTCAGCTGGCTTTTATCAGATGGTGTAGGGTCGCATTCTGAATTATCTTCTTTTGAAAGTGTGTCAGGAGAGGATGTTTTGCTGCCATCTGCTTTTCGCTTCCTTCCTCCTTATATTTCAAAAGGAGAAAAGTGACTCAAGTAATCAATAATCATGTTTGTCAAATATCACTGCCCTCAGGAAACCCATTGAAGACTACCTGGAGGTAAAAATGGTAATTTTATAACTCTAAATTATAGCATATTTATAACCCTGCTAAAGAAAGGGTTCAATTATATAACCTCTCCATTGACTAATGCCTTAATTCATTTAACCTTTTAGGTTAATTTAATGTGGCTCATATGGAGATAGTGATAATAAGAAAATAACATACTCACCTATCTTTCCTTTTTTTCTGATTTTTGCTGAACCAGCAGTACTGCTATGAGGTGTTACATCTAAAGTTTCTAAGTCAAAGTTTGCAAGAGGAGGGACATAGTCTGGGGTGACTGAAACAGAAAGCAGACAGAAACTCATTGTATACCAATCACATACCACCATTAGACTTCAATGGTAATCACTAACTTGGCTAAAAACTAGTTTCTAAAATTACAAAGAGTGGCTGAATGTTTGTAAGATACAGTCAAATCATCTGATGTTGTTTTCGCATAGCAAAATGGTCAGGGATAATTTATGGGAATATCATATTAATTGATTAGGATAAATTAATATAAAAACATTCTAAATAATGATATAAAATAACTAAGCACATAAGGACTAAAAATAAATAAACCTACATTTAAAATCTAAAGATATTAACAATATTTGGTCACATAGCAGTTTGTTTTACAGTCAATTATTGTAGGTGAGCATGAAGGAGGCTCCATAATTTTTATTTTCTTAAGCAGCAAGAATTCTTAGAGGCAACAACAGGAGCAAAATGAACCTATTCACTAAAAACTTTGTTTAGCATTCATTTTCTTTGACCCAGAGGAGTAGGGGACAGCTATTATTGAGCCTGGCTTAAAAGCTCTTTATCTTCTCACCACTGACCTAGTAGGGCTACCAGCATGGGACACTTCCCTTACCAGCCAAATATTTTTCCAGGATTTTCTGTAGTTCTACAATGTGCTTCAACCGGGTGAGCACCTTCCCCTTCATCTCAGGTGATGTTTGCTGGCAGAAGGCATTCACAACCTGAAGTACAAATTATGTTCTCATGCTTTGAAATGTTCAGATTTTAACTTTGTTTGCATTATTCATCCAAAGCAGAAAGATGCCACTAAGCAACAGGATCTGTGAGTTTAGTCTGTAATATAAAAGTGTTCTCACTAAGGTGGTGTAGAGGAAAAAAAAAATAGCTAGGCCAAAAAACAGGAGATCTGACTTTTAATCTTAGTTCTACTTATTACTAGTTATGTAACAAGGTGCAATAGCTAGAGAGCACATACTTTGTTAAAGCAAACCCTATTCTGCTACTTTACTAGTTGTGTGACCTTGGCCGAGTCTTTAACCTTTGTGAGCTTTTACTTCTTCAACTACAAAATGAGAATGTAGTTATATCAATTAAAGAGTATAAATAAAAAAATTAGTCCAGCACAGTGGGGTACATTCTTATTATACCTAGCACAGTATAAGTGCTTAATAAATCTTCACGATTTTGAAATCTCTGTACTTGAAATTCTATATGTGTAAAACAAGGAAAATACCTGTTCTGCCCAATAGAACTATGAGGATCAAATAAGCTCATTCAAGTGCACATTCTCTGAATGACATGTGAGAGGAAGGCAGTGAGAAAGAGATGTAAGATGTTGACATCATTGTTGTTATTATTGTTAAGCACAAATATGTTCTAAGGAAGGGAAACTACCACTCACTCACCTCACTGAATCAAAAGGTAAGTGCATGCCTGTGCTAGCATGAGCAGTATTTCCATAGGGTGAAGGTGAGGAGTTTATTCTAGGCAGAAGAATATGACAAGAAGGCTTGGAGGAAGTAAAGTAGGGACACCATAAAGTGAATTCTAAGTATTCTGATTTGGCTACATCAGGAGATACATATAATTGGGGAGTTAAGGGACATAACAGCAAGAGAAGCACATGGGGGTTAGTGCTTGGTGGAAATATTTTAGGGAGCCTGTGGGAACCAGGAAAGTAGTTTTCTTTTGAGAGAAACTACGGACAATAGGTGAAAAAGTCCTAGTAACTCTTCTCACCTCTCGAAACCAGTTGACAGTAAGAAATATGAGTGAACACATGAATGAATGCTCTTTAGCAGACATGGACTTCAGCCTCTCGCCAGGCTCCAGGTCAGTGAGAAACACAGGACAATCTGAGAGGGAAAAACAAACATTTCCGACTCCTCCTCATCCGAGCCAATAGAACCTGATGCTGCCCCTGGAGATAGCTCTCCTTGCTACTTCCTTTCCCCATAAACTCATATTTGAGGGTTAAGATGTGATTAAAATACTTCCATATTATACAGCAATCAACATATATAATTAGGAAGTTTTTGCAACAACTATAGAGGCAAGGGTCAGGAAGCAACATGGAAGTGTAACAATTGATTTGTTAACATAATGGGATTCTGTATGTACTATTTTGTCTTTGTAATTCCATTATTCCAAGACGATACTACTCTGTTAAAGTTAGAAAACTGTCCCACACATACCATGTACTGGTCTGCCCCTTCCCTAAGTTTATAAAAGAAAGGTCACTAAAAAGAAGGGATCTGATGACTTCATCCTATACCTAATAGACCATCAATCTCCTCCAAGTTTCCATCATGTTGTCTCTCCACACAAAGTCTCAGCAACCGGAAATGGGGAGCCAGGCACAAAGGAGACATCAATCTGGGAAGGAAAAATCCATTTCTAGGCCACACTTTACAGGCATATTATACCATGTTTATAGAGAACCCATTGTTTTCCCCAAAATATTAATGTCTACTTTTGAGAACAAATGGCAAGGAACTTAATGGATATTCAGTAAATATATAACGAACTGAATCATAGAAGGCAGGAGGTATATGGAGTGGACGTCTATGTGATAGGAGAAGCAAAAAGTAAGATGGAAGGAGAAGGTGAGAGGGACAAAGGTAGCCAAGGATGTTTACAGGAGGGAAAGCAAGGGATAAAAACCAAAAAGAAAATAGCTTCACAGAATATCTGTTGGCTGTCACGAAGAAATATAAATCTCAACCCCAGAGTCCAGGAAAAAACAAAGACTCTATCTCATTCTCTCTGACCCCTCAAAATACCACCTGTTTTGGGAGAAATCTTTCTGACTCAAGTTCCCAACAGATTGAAAAAACTGTCGAACTTCCTGTGAACATTCAAAACACTAACAGATTTTAGAAAAGAAAAACTGTACTGACTTTTGGCCTGGTTCCTGTGAAGTCACGCGACCCTCATCTTCTGCAAAGTCCTGAGAGAACAACAGTGGCAGGAGGTTGATGACGATCCCGTCACCAGTATTGCATTCTTCCAGTCCGTAGAGAGCTTTCACAGGAAATGAAAAGTCACTGTGGAGAGAACCCAGAATCTGATGTCCTAGCGCAGGGGTAAGCAAGGTGATGGGGGAAACCACTAGAACAAACCACTTTCAAACAAAACTATAATATTATAGGGCGAAATTAGAGACAGGAGAAAGAACAAGGAGGAAGCCTTTTAGCGATTCTGAAGCTGCAGGTACAGGGGTGCTGGGGTTGGGTGGGAAGAGGCTGTGGGAGTGCGTGGACTTGACTGAGGTCAAGGGTATTATGAAGTTTGTATCAGCTACTGACAGATTGACATAACTTCTTCACCAGTACAACCAAGCCAGCAGGTAAACAGTACTTACCCTTCTGGAACACAGAAGTCTACCACAAAGGCGTCTTGGAAATCATTAAAGACGGTCTGCTCAACCCATTCCTTCAGGAATCAAACAAACAAAAAAGGCAGTGTAGCCCAGCGTATACTTTTCATAGAGCCCTAGATAAATCACTGTTAACCTTTCTAAGCCTCAGTTCCCTCATTTCTTTCTTTCTTTCTTTTTTGAGGCAGAGTCTCACTCTGTCACTCTGGCTAGAGTACAGTGGCATCACTCACGGCAACCTCAAACTTCTGGGCTCAAGGGATCCTCCTGCTTCAGCCTCCTGAGTAGCTGGGACTACAGGCCCACACCACAACACCTGGCTAATTTTTCTATTTTTAGTAGAGACAGGGTCTCACTCTTGCTCAGGCTGGTCTCAAACTCCTGAGCTCAAGTGATCCTCCCGCTTTGACCTCCCAGAGTGCTAGGATTACAGGCATGAGCCACCTCACCTGGCCAGTTCCCTCATTTCTAAAGAAGGAAATAACAATAATACATAGCTCATTGTTGTGAAGTACAGAAGAGATAATGCATGAAAAGTGCTTAGCACAATGCCTGGCGTGAGATAGGGCTCCCAAATAGATTGTGGCTATCAACATCACCACCACCACCATCCTTCTCCTCATTACTATTATTATGTGAAGGAGGCCTTGGAGAAGAGCCCTGAGGCAGGGTGGAGCAGAATAGCCTTCCCAACTAGAACTTGGGAGACCTCAAAGGATGTTCTCTCAACAGGGATAAGGACCTTGAAGAGTGTGTAGCAAAGCAGCTCTCATGCTTTATGGCTTTAACAAAGACAATGGGCCTTACCAGGACTTTTGGAGCCAGCTTTCCTCCTTGGATCAGGTTGGCAAACTCATCATAATAAAGTGCAGAGGCCCGAGGAGACTGCACACTACAGGAATGAACCAACTGGAGCAAGGTGGTCACCTGGAGCAGACAAAGAGAAAGCATGCCAACTCTTCCTAAACTCCATTCACCCCATTCAAGAGTAAGCTTTCCCCTTTCTAACCTTACTGGTGAAACTCTGCCTCTCACCTGAGGTTTTCCTGAACCTCCTGATCAGTCTATCACCTTCCAATCTCATCCCTTTTCCAATCCATCAGATACATGCAACCAAATTAATTTTTCTAAAGCAAAGCTTTGATTATGCCATTTCCATGCTAAGAAACCTTTAAGGACTACCTTTGCCTAAAGAATGAAATCAAAATGTCTTGCTTGACATTCAAGGCGCTGTGTTTTCTATCTCTGAACTAGCTTTATATCCAACTTTCCAATCATACACTATTGTCTCTATGCTCCAACCAAATTGCCCATCTTTCTTGCTAAGAATTTACAATTTAATTAGAGGGATTAGACAGACACAGAAATAAATGCAACCCAGGCCAGAAGATTCTAAGTGTTACAAGAGTGATACAAACCACAAAAGCTATGAGTTCAGGAAAAAATATTTGTGGGGGAGGCGTTTATTTAGCCCCTCCCCCTGAGGAAAAAATATTTTTAAAAAGAAGTACTCTTTCTACTGAACTGACAGTGACAAGAAGCAATTCCTAGGTTACTCATAAACATATCTGACTACATTACAAGAACTCACCTGTGTACACTGATCATTACTCAGGTCGGTTCTCCCTTGGGTCAAATTAGATCTACTTCTAAAAACAAGGAATTTTAGTTTCATTTTTGTAACATTTTATAACAACTGACAATAAATTTAAAAATTCTGCCTTCCCTGTGGCAGAGGGGACGATAAAAGTTTATGAAGGCATACAGAAGTATTTATTTTGTCCATATAAAATATAGATTAAAGGATGGCTATCTTACATTTTTTAAGGTCACACTAAATTAGTAATAAGAGTAAGCACTTCTTTAGTACATACTATGTGCTGAGAATTGTTCTAACCATTTAATGCTCTTAATAACTCTATAGAGTAAATACTGTCATTATCCTTATTTCACAGACGTCAGACTACAAAGGCACAGAGGTACAGTAAGGTCATTCAGTTACTATAATAAGCAATGGAGCCAGGATTTGACTCTAGCAAGTAGTGTGGCTTCAGTGAATGAATTCTCAACCAGTATCACTGTGCAGCCTCCTCCTATCATTAATGCTGATTCTAAAGATGCCTCCTGAGGTCTCAGGAATTCCTGACAGATAATTTCCAAGAAGGATGAACTGAATTCCAATGTCAATTTGTAATGGCAACATCTAATCAAGCCCCAAATCTGATGCTTCTTTAGACGCTACAATTTGAGGCATTAAAGAGTAAGAGGGGAATCTACAAGGAAAACTTTACCAAATGTGAAGTTCTAGACAGGAATAACTCAGCGATATGGAAAACTGCATTGTTTAGTGCCTAGTTCAGGAGCAGACACGGAAAAATGAATTCCAGGAGGATCAGGGTTCCCCCTTTGTGCAAAGATTCCTAGAACTTATTCTATAGACAATCCAAAGTTTTTTACCATCAGACTACAATGATTATTTTCACAAATCTGCAGAAATTACATGATATATACAGTCAAGATTAGAGGGGAACATGGAAAAGTAGAAAAACAGATTTGTTCACTTTTATAATTTTAATGTCTACTTTTAAAAGTGTACACAATATAACACTTTATTTTGTAAGGCAGCAATTTGATTAATGGATCTTGAGCCACAAATGTCAGAATCTCCATGTTACCTATCTGTAGCCATGATGCCAGCCATTGTGACGGCACCAATAATCCCAACAAGTTTGTACTTGAATATGGTGCTAGAGAGCTGCTTTCGTACCACCAGGTGCATGTCATCCTGCAATGAGATAATGACGGAAAAAGATGAAGATGCTGGAATGGCACAGCAAAAGAGCCTATGGATATTGGAGCCAAAAAACCCAGACTAGGAAGGGGTCATATCATTTACTAACTGTGTGGCTTTTAGCAAGTCATTTCATCTCTCTGAGTCTCAATTTTCTCATCTTTAAAATGGGGAAGGTTGTTTTAAGCATTAGAGACAAATTATAAAAAATTTCTAGAACAGTGCCTGGCACACGGTAAACATTTAATAATAATAGCGGCTATTATTATTGTGGTAGTTGCTGTATAAGGACATAAGAATTATTATGTTGTTGGCTGCTCAACTAAAATAGTGAAATAGACTAAAATACTTAGGTATAGTTTTAACCAAGTAGATGAAAGATTTGTACATTAAAAACTACAAAACACTGGCTGAGCACAGTGGCTCATACCTGTAATCCTAACACTCTGGGAGGCCAAGGGGGGAGGATCATTCTAGGTCAGGAGTTCGAGACCAGCCTGAGCAAAAGCGAGATCCTATCTCTAAAAAAATACAAAAATTAGCCAGGTGTCGTGGCACACACCTGTGGTCCCAGCTACTCAGGAGGCTGAGGCAGGTGGATTGCTTGAGCCTAAGAGTTTGAGGTAGCAGTGAGCTATGACGATACTCACTGCACTCTGATACAACTGCACTCTGGCCAGGGCAACAGAGTGAGACTCTGTCTCAAAAAAAAAAAAAACTACAAAACATTGCTGAAAAAAGTTAAAGATCTAAATAAAGGAAAAGATATCCTATGTTCATGGATTGAAATCTTAATATTGTTAAGATGACAATACTACTCAAAGCAATTCAACGCAATCCTCATCAAAATCTCATCAACATTTTTTGCATAAATAGGAAAGCCCATACTAAAATTCATACGGAATTTCAAGGGATCCCAAATAGCCAAAACAATCTTGAAAAAGAACAAATTTGGAGGGCTCACACTTTTTGATTTCAAAATTACTACAAAGGTACAGTAATTAAAACAGTGTGGTACTGGCATAAAGAGAGACACAGACCAATGGAATAGAGAGTCCAGAAATAAACTTTCCTTGTTGTGATCAATTGACTTTTGACAAGGGTGCCAAGATCATTCAATGGTGAAAGGACAGTCTTTTCAACAAATGGTGCTGGGAAAACTAGATATCAATATGCAAAAGAATTAAGTTGAACTCTTACCATATACCATATATAAAAATTAACACAAAGTGGATAAAAGACCTAAATTTAAGAGTTAAAAACTTTCTTTTAGAAGAAAATAGGGGAAAACCTTCATGACCTTGGATTTGGCAATGGTTTAAGTATGATACCAAAGGCATGAGCAACAAAAGAAAAAAATAGATAAATTGGACGTCATCAAAACTAAATACTTTTGTGTATCAAAGGACATTATCAAGAGATTGAAAACATAACCCACAGAATGGGAGAAAATAATTGCAAATCATGTATCTGATAAGGGATTAATATCCAGAATATATAAAGAAAAGGTCAGATGTGGTGGCCCATGCCTGTAATCCCAGCAACTTGAGAGGCCAAGGTGGAAGGATCGCTTGAGGCCAAGAGTTCAAGGCCAGCCTGGGCAACAAAGAGAGACCCTGTCTACAAAAAATTTTTAATAAATTGACCAGGCATAGTGCCATGTGCCTTTAGTCTCAGGTACTAGAGAGGTTAACACAGGAGGATAGCTTGAGCCCAGAAGTTTGAAGCCAGGCTGGGCAACACAGGAAGACCTCATCTCTAAAAAAAAATTAAAAAAAAAAAAAAAAGTTAAAAATGGGCAAAGGACGTGAATAGACATTTCTATGAAGACACAAAAATGACAAATAAGTACATGAAAAGATGTTTAACATCATTAGTCATCAGGGAAATGCAAATCAAAACCAGCATGAGATACCACTTCATGCCCACTAGGATGGTTATACTTAAAAATGGAAAATCAGTGTTGGCAAGGGTATGGAGAAATTGGAACCCCTAGGTATTGTTGGTGGGAATGTAAATGGTGCAGCTGCCATGGAAAACAGTTTGGTAGTTCCTTAAAATGTTAAGCATAGAATTATCACATGATCCAGCAATTCTACTCCTAGGTATATATCTGTAAAAGAATTGAAAACAGGCTCAAACAAATATTTGTACACCAATGCTCATAGCAGTATTATTCAAACGGCCAAAAGGGGGAAACAACTCAAGTGTCCATCAATGGATGAATGGATAAACAGAATGTGAGATATATGAGTGGTGATGGTTGCATAACATTGTGAATGTACTTAATGCCACTGAATTTTACACTTAAAAATGGTTAAAATGGTAAATTTTATATGTATATTGTATCACAATTCAAAAATAAAATAAAATTTACATTGTTATGAAGTAATCTCCAAAAATACACCACTAAATGCAAAAAGTGAAATGTAGAATGAGAGGGAAAAGGGATGGACTACAGGTAAATACAAATTTGTAAATGCTAAAAACATCTCAGAAGGCTATAAAGTAGTAATAGTTAGTGCCTCTAGGAAGACAAAACAGTTGCCTAGAGGATTGAGAAGGAATGAGAGTGATTTTTCACTGTACACCCTTCTATGCATTTTGGATTTTATACCACACATGTATATTACCTAGCCAAAAACATTTTTTTAATTTAAAAAAAAAAAGGTGCTGGTTATTCAAAGTCATAGTCCAGTATGGATTACTACCATAAGGTGGCACTAAAGATACAAAACAGCTATGAGTTATGATTCTAACCCAATCTCTTATTTTAGGCCCCTTGCCTGGCTTTTTTAGTGAACAGTGTCCACAAAAGAAAGCAAACCCAGAAGAAGTTCACATTAGATGCAGATGTTCCTTAGGAAATAAGGGAATTCTGTGTTCCCACTACACAAAGTACACAACCTGATTGCAGACCTATCTGTACCTCAATAGATAAAGCTGCTTTAGGGCAGAAGATCTAATATACCTAGTATCTCAGTGCCTGGCTCAGAGAAGGCACTTAATGTTTGTGGCAAGTAAAGAACGAAAAAATGCTGGGACTATGGCTGTGTATTTCATTTCCACTACTACACAAACCAGCAAGTCTATCATTTGCTAGATATTGTGCAGCAAATTTTAAGTAAAGAAGTTTAAAAGAATCTTTCTCAACACACTGCCTCTTACCTGGATGTGGCTGCTGGCTTCATGCTGTTTGCTAAATGCCAGTGTGCTGAGAATATAGAAGAGTTTTCGTATTTGCTGAGGGGACATATTATCCAGGTAATCTAAAATACCCTGTGGGGGCAAAAATGCCAACAATGGGGTTAGCAGCTAACATTTTTCCCCTTTAAATCAAAAAGTTAAAGGCTGGGCACAGTGGCTCATGCCTATAATCCAAGCACTTTGGGAGGCTCAGGGAGGAGGATTGCTTAAGCCCAGGAGTTCAAGATCAGCCTGGGCACATAGGAGACAGTGTCTCTATAAAAAATTAAAATTTTTTTTTTTTTAAATTAGCTGGGTATGGTGGTGTGCGTCCATAGTCCTAGACACTTGGGAGGCTGAGGCAGGAGGATCGCTTGAGCCCAGGAGTTGGAGGCTGCAATGAGCTATAATCACGCCACTGCACTCCAGCCTGGGTGACAGAGTGAGACCCTGTCTCTCTCCAAAATAAAGGTAAAATCCTTATAAGAGAGATATACACAGATAGCCAGGTATCTGTTCCCCAAAAGCTCAAGTTCTAAAATCTATGCTCAGAGCTCAAACGTCTATATTCCAAATATAAGCTGAGAGGGCTCTTGCAGCTTTCTAAATCTATCTTACTATTTGAGACAAGAAACCATCAGCAGGAAAGATAAAGTCTTCTTTGTTCTCTTGACTCTGAACCACAATCCTGGGCTTTAATAATCTCCTGTTTAGTCATCCTAATGCACCTCTCAGTTCTCCATACTCTTTTTGCCTCCACCCTTCCCTTTTTCTCAGTGAAAACAATACGCCATGCCACCCAAAGTTTTATCTCCCACCCCATTCCTATGATCCCTTCCCATCTTCCACTCCATGAATTATTTGTCCTTTTTCTACAGATTGGGAAGGATCACAAAGAAACTATTTACTTTTTGACTTTGGTTGGGCAATACCTCAGCTTTCTCATCTCTAATATGAAGATAATAATGGCTATACTGTCTTTTAAAGTTGGTCTGGGCCGGGCGCGGTGGCTCACGCCTCTAATTCTAGCACTCTGGGAGGCCGAGGCGGGTGGATCGCTCAAGGTCAGGAGTTCGAGGCCAGCCTGAGCAAGAGCAAGACCCTGTCTCTACTAAAAATAGAAAGAAATTATGTGGACAACTAAAAATATATACAGAGAAAAAATTAGCTGGGCATGGTGGCGCATGCCTGTAGTCCCAGCTACTCGGGAGGCTGAGGCAGTAGGATCGCTTGAGCCCAGGAGTTTGAGGTTGCTGTGAGCTAGGCTGAAGCCACGGCACTCTAGCCTGGGCAACAGAGTGAGACTCTGTCTCAGAAAAAAAAAAAAAAGTTGGTCTGAGGATGAAGTAATGAAAGAACTTTGTAAACTTTTAATAAATACAATTTTTTTCATTTCTTCCTCTCCACTGAATCCTTCCACTCAGCCCACAAATAATCTCAAACATCATCATCTAAAAAATATCTTCCTTGCAACCAGCTTCTCCTTCAAGCTACTGTTTTTTTGTTTTGTTTTTTTTTGAGACTGAGTCTCCTCGTGTTGCCCGGGCTAGAGTGCCATGGCGTCATCCTAGCTCACAGCAACCTCAAACTCCTGGGCTCAAGCGATCCTCCTGCCTCAGCCTCCTGAGTAGCTGAGACTACAGGCACTCACCACCACACCTGGTTAATTGTTTTCCCCTATTTTTAGTAGTGATGGGGTCTCGCTATTGCTCAGGCTGGTCTCGAACTCCTGACCTCATGCGATCCTGCCCCCTCGGCCTCCCAGAGTGCTAGGAGGATAGGCATGAGCCACCACACCCGGCATCAGCTACTGTTCTTATTTCTCCTCCTCAAGGCTTCTCAACATTGAATCTATACGCTCAAGTCTATTTCAAGTTACTGCTCTCTGGATTCCACCCTAATAATTCAGTTAACAATGTTCTCTCAGAGGTTACTGGTGTCATCCTAGTTGCCAAAACTAGTAGCCTCTCTTCCATGTTCATCTTCTACAGGATCTAACACTGTAGACAAATCCTTCACCCTTAAAGCTCTTTACTAAGCTTTTGCTACCCAACATGATCTATTTCACATTACTCATCTTCTAGTTTTCTCATTTTCCTTTCATAGACATTTGCTTCAGCCTGCCTCTTTAATGTTCTCAAAATTTCTGTGTTCTCTTAGGCTTCTGTGATCTTCTGCCTCAAAATCTGCCTCCCTTGAGCTCACACCTCCACGGTTATGAATACCAAAACTAAACCTTCCACTACATGGTGCCCATTAGGCTCTAAGCCAGAATTTCCAACTACCCACTAAGCATCCACATGTGCACATCCCAGTCTGAACTCATCATACTTCCTCCAGAAGCTACAGTCCCTCCTGGTCTCCTGCCCTCAAGAAACGGCAAAATTATTCACCCAGTTTCCAAAGATGGACCCAGTTTCCCTGTTCCTCACTGCTAAATACTCTTAACAGTCATCAAGTCATGTTAATTCTAACACCAAATTATCTCTTAAACTGTCATTTCCTCTCCATTCCCATGACCCTAATTTGGCCCTTACTCTCAACTTCTTTGGCCCATTTCAGTGGTCTCCACTCTACCCATCACGAGGCCTACTCAGTCATCTCTCAAGCCCAGAGTTGATTAGGTCAACTCCCTATTAAAAACCTGAGGTAGATTCCTATTGCCTATAAAAGAAAGTTGAAACTCTTTAGCATGGCATTTGAGACCCTTCACAACCTGGCCCTGTCCTATGTCTCACCTCCCACCACTCCTATCCATATATCCTATTCTCCAGCCATGCTAGTCTAATTGTCATCCCTCTGGCACACCATGGACTTGGGGCATCAGTTTGCTTCTGTTTAAACTGTTCTCTGCCTAGAATGCACTTCCCTTATTTTCTCTCATCAATCATTTCCATCCTTCAATAATCACTTAAATGTTATCTCCTCTTTGAAGAATTCTCCAGCTTTCCAGGCCAAATTTAATTATTCCTGCTCTGTTGTATCTGTAGCACTGTATCTTTATTAGAGAATTCATTGTGTTGTATTTATAGTGACTTACTTATGTGTGTTAGTCTCTATCATCAAAGGCAAGGACCGACCTTTATATCCACAACACCCAGAATAGAACTTGGCACATGGTTAGGTATAAAGAAGTGTTTGCTGAATGAATTAACACAGAGAGAGATAATCTTTTTTTATATTACTTGCCCATCACCTCACCTCCTTCCCACCCCTCCACCTATAGAGCTCAATATCTAAAGAGTACAAAATAAACAGTTGCTAACAGATAACAGATAACTCTCAGATACATGCTAACAAAGAAGCCAATAGATACCTTCACAAAGACAGCATTCAGCCTCATAACAGATGGGTTTAGTAATATCAATTCTAGAAGGGCGTCCAATGCAGTATCAACTTCAGCTTCATTACCACTGCAGATATGGGTCACTAGGGCACCAACGACTTCCTAAACCAGGGAGAGTCAATAGGAGAATGTAAAGCAAAAATATGATATCGCCATTCTAAAGGGGTTTATGCCTGAGGCCTTTCCAATTTCTACTTTGTTAAAATCATAACCTACCTGATCCCATAATCTATTATGTAGTTTTCATTAACTAGATAATGGCTTCAGGAGGCTTAGAATTATGCCAACGTAACTACACTACTATCCAGTCTTCATCTATGTCTCACAATTTATCAGTGAGCATATCTAAGCCCTCCTGATTTTGCTCCTTGGCATAGATTTCCTCTTTTTCTCATATGGGTTAAATTTTACCCGTTAAGTTGTGGTTGTACTTAATCTGTTGAAATTTCTCAAAAAGATAGCGCACAAGGAACTAAAGGTATTAAAGGTTTTCTCTATACAGTACTGGTTAGACTCACACGTTTCCAAGCAAACATGGGTCATGATAGTGCCTCTAAGATATTAAAAAGCTTCAAACATGACTTAGATGCCATTCTCCCTTTCCTTTAACCTGCTGCTCTGTAAGAACAGAATTATATTCTCAATTGCAACAACTAGCTCCTGTCAGCTGAATCTACTGCTCTGCTTTAAATTTTTAAAACTTTTCACAAATCTTAATTTGTAATAGTTCCACTCAAATGTGTTTTAAAATTGTTAAGAATAGGTATAGTATATACAAAAATATAAAATAAGATACTTTGTCATTTACTTGCTTTCATAAACACTTTCCACAAGTACAGTCCTCACTCTCTGGATACACGCTATTAAATTTTGTGTCTCATCTTCATGGGAATAGGGTTAGGCCTTCAAGCATTTCTCGTTCATTTGTTTTTCACCATAGTTTTTTCTAGAGAACAGTTCTGGATCACCAGGAAATTGATTTTCTACGGCTAAATTTAACTGCCATTCCTGTACTGTGGAAACTACCTGATAAGTCCAGCTCTTTAAAGCTCAGGTTTATTTGAAGTAGACTGGATCTGGACCTTAATTTTAGACTTGGAGAATTTTAGAGCTCGGAACACAGAATTAGATTCTTCAGTCCAATCTCTTCATTTTACCAAGGATGGGACTAGAACTGAAAATTCCCAAGCCCCAGTTCAGAAATTTTTCCCCTCCAGTGCCTTCTAACCAACAGGATATAAACATCAGACCATTTTCCCTTTCCCTGTTCCCTCCTTGCCAAAATAAATATTTCAACATACCTGTTGGCAGTAAGTGTCAAAAAACTTAAATGCATATTTGTATAGAAGACTGCCAAACGAAATTATACTCTGGTCTAGGGAGTGAAACAAGCTCTGAGCCAGCAACAGAATGGATGGACAAACATCTTTAAGAACCTTGAGCGGGGAAGAGGAAAGAAAGAAAAGAAGTTGTGGGAAAAAACTTAGTTATTACAAAACCTAAGAAATGCTTACACTTTTCGGATGTCACAGTTCTCCCCAATGCTCATTTTAACTTAAGGAATCTTAATCGTTCTTTTATTCAGAATAATCCTTCACCATTCTGAGTTTTCTTTCAGGATCAATGGGATTCCACATACAGATAAAAATTGACCTTGAACTCAAAG
>NW_012134636.1:2040025-2046730 GCF_000956105.1 Propithecus coquereli | reverse complement strand
ATATCCTATGAATAATGCAATATAGACAGACATTGATGGACCCAGAGTAAATAACTAGTAAATAAGTCCAGCTTCTTTACCAATACCATCATAATTTTTTAAAAAAATCTTATATTACACACTAAACTGGGTATAATACTTTACTGAGAAAAATGCAATGAAAAATTATATATGGTTTCTGCCATCTGGAAAATTACAGCTCAAAACATAGATCGTTACAAGAAATAAACACAGAAAGGACTGCAAAATAATATAATGCAGACATCGAATCCATTACTAAACATAAAATCTTGAGACCCAACTACATATTCTCATTAGTTTCTAAGCCAAGCCCAAACCACTGGCCCATTCAGTTTTCTAAAAAGTTCTAAACAGTTAATATTCTGAATATTCAGTGTCAAAATACTATTCCCAGCTTACAAAATTCCAATTCAAATGGTTTACATTTCTAGAGGAATCATCACCCAAGATTCACAATGCTGAATGGCCAAATTCATTCTATTGAATGGTTCAGTAGATTCCTATTTATGTTTCCACTAGCATTCTTCTGGTCCTATTTTCCTCAGGGTTTTTATAAACTACTTAGAACAGGATACAGAAGAGAAATTTGTCAAAACTGCAATCACACAGGGCTAGACAACTTTAAATGACCGATGCAAAATGAAGACTCAAAAGTCTCAATGGGCTTGAACAATGAGCTGAAATAACAGGATGAAATTTTACATGGGAGCTATAAAGCCTTCCACTTCAGATTAGAAATCAAGTTATAGCTGGGCATCTATGTAGTCCCAGCTACTGGGGAGGATGAGGCAAGAGGATCCCTTGAGCCAAGAGTTTAAGGCCAGCCTGGGCAACATAGTGAGACCCTCGTCTCTAAAAAATTTTTAATTAAAAAATAAAAATGAAGTTATACTGTATGGAATCAGAAGGCCTGGATTAAAACATTTCTTATTAAAAAAAATTGGGGGTTTGAGTCAAATAAGTTCAACATAAACCAATTTTGTGAACTTTTTTAGTAAAAAGGTGAAAACCAATCTTAGGTAGGTTTATTAACATCATAAGGTTTCAATCAAGGTAAGTAATAATCTTACTATGTTTTGAAATATATTAAGGCCCCTGTCAAAGATCGAATGCAGCAAAGTGGTGTTATTAAGATTCCCGCACTGGGTAGGAAAAGTTAAGATGACCTCTCCATAACTTTCAGGCTAATGTCTGATTCTCTGACACTTACCAAGTGATGAATATAGAATGTACCCTGTAGCAACTGTTCCTGAATGCAGCCTGATCGAATCTTACTTCTTAGCACCCTCTCAATGTACTTCTTTGTCTGAGTGTTGGTGCTATAGATGATAAGAAGCATCGCCAGGTCAAAAATCTATTGTCAATAAATATAAAACAACATGAAAAGTTTAACAAATCCATTTACCACAACAAAACAATAGCTCTCAACTTTTCCCATTAAAACACAGAGTGGGGCCAGGCGCGGTGGCTCATGCCTGTAATCTTAGCTCTCTGGGAGGCCGAGGCGGGCGGATTGTTTGAGCTCAGGAGTTTGAGACCAGCCTGAGCAAGAGCGAGACCCCGTCTCTACTAAAATTAGAAAGAAATTAATTGGACAATTAAAAATATATAGAAAAAATTAGCCGGGCATGGTGGCGCATGCCTGTAGTCCCAGCTACTCGGGAGGCTGAGGCAGGAGGATCGCTTGAGCCCAGGAGTTTGAGGTTGCTGTGAGCGAGGATGACGCCACGGCACTCTAGCCTGGGCAACACAGTGAGACTCTGTCTCAAAAAAAAAAAAAAAAAACCACAGAGTGGAAAATACTCATTTGTAGTACCTACATTTTCACAAAACCTAAAAATATTTTCCAGAGAAATAAAGTGTCACCACTATTAACCATTGGTATCTCTTAAGAAAACATTGGAATATAAGTAAAAGTGATATTATTACAGAAGTAATTTTGAACATCTTCACATTTATTAAAAGAAAAAAAGATTAAATCACTTGTCAACTCCAGGATATACTTTCATTATTATTAGGAAAATAATATGGGAAAGGTTTACTAAGTTATGATTGAGTCATTTGGGGACTATCATAACAGCCACCAAAAAAATAAGCTAGACTACATTTTTTGATAGAGACATTCCTGATATAGTGAAGTGGAAACAAAACTACCTGCAAAATAACAATCATAGTAAGATTCTACTTTTGTAAAAACAATAAACATACATATACATAGGTATAAGAGTGAGTATGCTGGCATTTGCACATACACACAGAGCTTGCATATGAATAGAAAAAACCTAGGAAGATGAGTATCCCTGAGGAACGGGACACAGTGTGGGGGGAAACTTTATTTTTTGCATTTGTAGATTCCTTGTGGGTTTTTCTCCCCAATCAGCTAGTATTATCTATGTTTTTAAAAAAAAGTTAAAAAGTCAAGCAGGACAAAAAAGAAAACATAAATTACTTAGGACATCTCTTCATTGAAGGTCCACTTGCTTAGACAGCAAAAATTGAGAATCATTAGAACAAAACGGAGTATAGCTATTAAAAATGACAATGAAAACAATGTAGAAGCATGCAAAATGTTTATGACAGGAGAAAAAAATGTCAAGAGGAAAAAAATCAGAACACAAAGTTACATTTATACAATGATTACAAATCTGTAAAAATAGGCATGCAGGCAGCTAAGGTGACCAATTTATTTTTATGCAAAAATCAACGCAGTTGTGTTAGGGTATTTCGCTTTTTTCCCCACAAAAAATTATTGATATTTTTGTTTTATTTAATATTATAAAAGCTTTTAAGAGTCATCCAACAACTGAATAATTCAACTAACAAAAATCCCACAAAACAAAACAGATTTCAACTAAAAAAAAAAAACTTCAAAAGAAATAAATCATCTGGCTTTTTGACAGAAGAAAGTATTTCTAGAATTAAAAGAGACATAAGATCCAGTATCATCACTCTGACAGCGATAGACCATTTGATTCACTACAGTAAGGTCTACATGGGCAAAGTAAATAAGAATGTTACTATCTTGACCATTGTGCCAGGTGGGACGAAGGGGAATCAGACAGATATAGGGACCTGACTCACGACCCAGGTGGTTATGTTCTCCACCTCCTCATCACTGGAGACTTGGCTTCTTTGACTACATTTTGGTATGCTTGTTTAGAATGTTAAAATTTCCCCTTATGGATACTGTAGGCTTATTTTATTACCAGCATTAAGGAGTAGGATAATCTGTCATAGGATTAGTTAAAAAAAAAGAATGAGTAGGAGCAGACCATCTGGCAAGTCACCCCTCAGATCATCTTCCTCAAACAGCTAATGTTTATTAGAGCAACTACAGAGGGCACAGGATGACTGGAGGCAAGGAGAAAAAGAAAGCAGGAAGGCAAGCTAGCGAATGTCTCTACTTCTAAGCCTGCCATACATAAAATGCATAGTACATGAACATTACCTTGTGTTCAGACACTGAGTCAATGTTTTCAATTGCCTGGAAAAATAAGGGTCACAAAAAATTACGACACATCAGTGGAACACGTTTGGCCTTATTCAGCACACCCTTGTTATCTGAGAGTCAATCTGCCCATCTGGCAACCATCATCTATCATTTCTACTTAAATGATTTTTAAGACTTTTATTGCAATCTGTACAACCTTACTTACACATCTGTCACTGATTATCTCCCATTTCCTCCTTGACACACCCATTTCCTCCTTGCTACATCCAAAGATGTCACTCACCTTAATCCAGGCTTCTGAAATGATTTTCTCATATCTAATGGCTGACTTTATTACATCAAAGAGGAGAATAACACAGTCTTGACCGCTGCTTTCTTCATTTCCTAAATAACTATGAGTAGCAAAGGGGAAGAAAATTACTCTTCTACCCACCAGAAAAAAACTTACAAGATATGGGCTCCTGCTTGCTAGCCACGTTCCCTGGAGTAAGTCAAAATCTCATGTGTAAGATGGCTAATAAATGTGTACTGTAGTTTATTTGGGATTTATCTGAATGGCTAAGAAAATAGACACACACATAATTTAAAAAACCGTGTGGTATTGTATGTCAATGTAATATTACTACCATTATTTGTAGTTACAAGTATTAAGCTCTAAGTGTCCTGACTTTAGGACAAATGTCAGAAAATTTTATCTATGCAAGAAAAAGGGTGGCAATTGTGGAGCTCTATACCTTGTTCGTCCTTTACTTTTGAGCTTGCTTTGGGAAGCTTGCAACCGTGATGGCAAAATACAATGCTGCAGATCCAACTTTTCCCGAAGCTCAGAAATTACCTGCAGAAAGTAAATATTAACTATGTGTTCTGCTCATTCATAGTGGATAGGCACAGTCCAAGAAAAAATCTAAAATGCTGGACAAGGCATTTTGAAAAAGAGTTAATGAGAATAGCTAATGGAAGTATAGTGTGTCACATTCAAAATTCCAGAATTCCATGAGGTACCACACAGACTTATTACACAGCAGATATAACCTATAGCAGCTAATATAGAATAGTCAACATAACCAGTAATTCCATTCTCTTCCCTGAATGTTATCTGGATTAATCAGCATTATCAATTAGTCTGGGGACAGAGAAGAGCAATTAGAACTTATTAATTTATACAATTCATCCTGATGTATCTTTAGGCGTGGTGGGAAATAATAGCATACCTCAAGTGCATCTGTAGCTGTTATGGAATGAAGAATAAATTTGATTATCACAGGTAAATCGTCCAATCTGACAGACAACAGCTTACCCATCATCAACTGGCGTACCTAAAAATAAAGAGCACAAAAACCTTAACTATATTCATTCATGTCACTACTTCATCCTCATATTAACTTGTTAGGTAAAATTAGAAAAATCACTTCTCTCACTCAATTTTCCCGCTTGAAATTTAGGAAGAAAAACACCTCCTTTTACTTTTCCCCAAATTACAATCTTGCAATTGTTAACAGCACAGCTTCTTCAAAAGCAGACAGATGATAAATGTGTAACAATATTGTTATCTTACAATTTGGAGCCTGAATTCTCAACTAGCCACAGGAAAGCATAAAAAAGTGTTATTCCTATGGAGTAGTTAATATGCAGGCAATATAGAAGATTTCCACTACAACTTATTGCTTAAAAACAGACCTGCAAATCGATCATAGTGTAACATCTGAAACATACTGAAAAGAAGAAAAAGATATCAAATGTCATTCAGTATGGTTTCAAAATGAACTTTTCATTACCAATGACTTCTCCCGAGGCAATGACTGACCAACATTGGCTCCAGGAGGTCAGAATGTTGGCTCTATTTCTGGAAAACAGAATCTTTCCTACCTTAGACAGGAGGTTTGGGTCAAGTCTGAGGCTAGCAAGGACATCCAGGATAGGGACAGTGAGTGAAGTATTCTCCATCAGTAAGGCACTGTGAATGGTGGAAAAAGAGAAGTTATGTATCAGTTTGAACAGAGCTAGGCAGATAATGACGAGAAAATCACTCAACAGAGTATGAGAAGAGAGGGTATACTTAGTTCCCATTAAGTTACTGTTTATAGTATATTTCATTAAAAACTGCTTTGTTTACAAAAAAACAATACACACTCATTATAAAAATTCAAACAACAAACAAATAAAGTAGAAACAAGAAGCTCTCCTTCACAATCCCTACTACCCAAAGGCCACCACTATTGAGTTTGATATATATTCTTCCCAGAAAAAAGGAAAAAAAAAACAAAACAGTTACAATGAAGTGTGACAAGTATGATAGACATACGTGCAGGGTGCTACAGGAGCACACAGTAGTGAGAAGGACAGTGATGGATTCTAAGAGAAGACTATATAAAAGGACAAGCTGGCATCAAGCAGACAAAGTGGGTAGTACAGTGCTCTACCCAGAAAAAGCATCCTGTCCAAAAGCATAAAGGCAAGAAATCACTAGACACTTTTGGTAGTAGTTCTGCAGACAACTATAGAAAAGGAAGTATTATAAACTGAATGTTTATAACTACTTCAGTAAAAAGTTGCTTTAAAACAGAAACATTATTATTTATGGTTCTCCCCTTCTTAAATACTGTCCTACCAATTACTATTTTTCACGTGAATGGCAATAAGCAATGGGTCTTGACAATGGGTCTGAAGCAGGGACATGCATTAGAATGAATCATCCAGGAACCCAAAGCATATATATGTTTAATAAGCTCCACAAATGATTTTGATGTGCAGTCAGTATTGAGGGCCCCCTGGAGAAAATGCTAATAAAACAAAGAAATCATATTCAAGTTCTCCACTGACCAAATTTATATACCTAATCCTAAGTCAGACTTAATGCTTATAATAGGTATACCATTTTTAAAAAGTAGATGGGTCTATTAAAATATATACCTATTATTAGAAAAACAAGTCAAAGCCCATACTCTACTCATGGAAGATAGGTATCATCCTCTTTTTATATACAAAGGACCACTTTACTACTCTTTGCACACTGCAGTGATAAAGCTTCCATAGTGAAACCTTGCTTAGATGATGACAGGGCGCTTATCCACCTGAGTTCTTTCCCCACATCAGCATGCTGGGAATCCCCTAGGATCTCAGGTAGGCTGGTGATGAAGTCATGCTGCAGGTACTCTGGAGCAATACTGATCAGCTGCATGATCTTGGTGGAGAGGTCCTGCAGTATAAGACACTATTAGAATTACAGCACATTA
>NW_012134636.1:2035080-2036145 GCF_000956105.1 Propithecus coquereli | reverse complement strand
AAAAAAAAAAAAAAGAATAAATAGAAATGATTATAATCCTGTCATGCCAGAAATGTAAACTATTAATATGCATATGTATACTTTGTATATATCTTTTTTTTAACAAAATACTGAACTATAAATGCTGATTTGTAACTTGGGTTTATTTTTCTCAATTGATGTACAGTATCAAACAGTCCTCTTTATAATTATTAACATCCAGATAATATTTCTGTTTTTGAACATCTCAGTTGTTTGTAATTTTTCATTTTAAATAGTAATCTTACATCCTTGTTTTCCTTCACAGTTATTATCATAGGATAAACTAGGAGACATGGCATTAGGATCGAAGGGTATACAAAATGTAAGGTTTTTTTTTTTTTTTCTCCAAGACAGAGTCTCACTCTCTTGCCTGGGCTAGAGTGCCGTGGTGTCAGCCTAGCTCATGGCAACTTCAAACTCCTGGGCTCAAGCGATCCTCCTGCTTCAGCCTCCCGGGTAGCTGGGACTACAGGTACACGCTACCATGCCCGGCTAATTTTTTCTATTTTTAGTTGTTTGGCTAATTTCTTTCTATTTACAGTAGAGATGGGGTCTCACTCTTGTTGAGGCTGGTCTCGAACTCCTGAGCTCAAGCAATCCTCCTGCCTTAGCCCAAAATGTAAGATTTTGACACATAAAACCTGTTGCTCTTCAGAATTAAAGATTGAACTAATTTATATGCTCATTAACAATGTATGAGCATGCCTATTCAATACATTCAACAAGGCAGACCCTTTCAAAGTGGAAAAAATGCATTTACTGTTTTAAATTTATATCTTTGATTGCTAATAAAACTGAACTTTTTAAATGTTTGATGCTTTTGCATTTTTTCTTGGTGAATTGTCTGTTCATGACCTTTGTCTACTTTTCAATTAGGCTGTTCGTTTTTTTAAAGAACATAGTAATTTTTAAAAATAGGTAGTACATATATACTACAAAATTAAAAAGGTAAAGAACAGTATTCAGAGAATACCTGACCCCAGCCATTTGGCTCCCCTCTTTGAAGAAAACCACTATTACCAGTTTATTGTGTATCCTTCTAGG
>NW_012134636.1:2033477-2035030 GCF_000956105.1 Propithecus coquereli | reverse complement strand
TATGTTTAGAAAAAGGAAAAAAATCCTACAAATTATTTAAGAAATTATATCTAATCTTTGTAATGAAATAAACTTCTGAAGAAATTTAAAGGGTGAAATACTGATGATTTTCAAATTATGAAAGCTGGAAAAAGCTAATGGATGAATTGAAAAATAGGAATTTTATGTTTAGAAAAAGGAAAAAAATCCTACAAATTCTAAAAGCTTGGCTAAGTGTGGAAAACATATTCTTTAAATTTAAGAGATACAGCAGGGTGCAATGGCTCATGCCTGTACTCCTAGCATTTTGGGAGGCTGAGCTGGGAAGATTGCTTGAGGTCAGGAGTTCAAGACCAGCCTGAATAAAAGCGAGACCCTGTCTCTACAAAAAAAATGCAATTAGCCAGGCGTGGTACAGTGTGCCTGTAGTTCCAGCTACTCGGGAGGGTGAGGCAGGAGAATCACTTGAACCCAGGAGTTTCAGGTTACAATGAATAATGATGACACCACTACACTCCAGCCTGGGTGTAGAGCAAGACCCAGTCTCAAATAAATAAATAAAATTCAAGAGATAAATAAAGTCCCATAGGCTACCTTGCCATCCACAACTCTGTCAAGCCATTTTAGTTGACTGATAATTAGTCGAGGCATGTTGATTCCATCACTGGTCATCCTGATATGTCAGGAAGAAAAGACAAGGAAGTTAGCCTTTCTGACTTATATAACAGCAAGCAGTAACAATGCACAAAATATTTCAGCCATTCAACTAACATTTACTGAACACTTACTTTACATCAGGCACTGTGCTAGACACACAGGTGATACCAAAAAAACGCAGGAGACATATGCTTACATAGGTTGAGAAAGATGTTGGGAAGAAGATGCACTAAACTGTTAACAACGGCTACATCAGGGAAGGTTTAGAGAGAAGGGAAGACAGGACTGGATAGTATCTCTTTATAATAATATAAGTAAGTTTTAAAAAGATAACAAAGTCAATAATCTTTAAAAATTGAGGCCAGATATGGTGGCTTACACCTATGAGCACTTCGAGAGACCAAGAAGGGAGGATCATTTGAGGCCAGGAGCTCGAGACCAGCTGGAGCAACAACAGCAAGACCCCATCTCTATAAAAAATTTTTTTTAAAAAATTAGCAAGGCATAGAAGTGCGTGCCTGTAAACCCAGCCACCTGGGAGGCTGAAGCGGGAGGATCATTTGAGCCCAGGACTTCAAGGCTGCAGTGAGCTATGATCACACCACTGCACTCCAACCTGGGCAACACTGTGAGATTCTGTCTCTAAAAAAAAAATTGAATAAGACAAATATTTTTAAAAGGTAAGAAACCAATTACATTAGTGCAATAGGTACCAAAAAGGCAAGCATATACTGCTGTGGAAACAGAGGTTAAATTGGATTATGTTCACAGAAGTATTGAAAACCATTTGTGGATGACAAAACATTGGCTCAATTATTATTTCTGTCAAACTGATAGTCTCCACCTTCCTCCCAACCTCCTATGTCTAAAGTTTTGGAGCACCTCCAGCTCCTTTTCTTTCTTTTTTTTTTTTTTTT